>NW_007214509.1:0-742 GCF_000164805.1 Carlito syrichta
TCAAGGTCCACTTATGAGTGAGAATATGTGATACTCAGATCTTGTTTCTATGAGAGATCACTCAGTATATAAACTCCAACTCCATCCAGGTTGCTGCAAAATTCATAATTTTGTTCTTTTTAATGACTGTGTAATACTCCATTGTGTATATGTACCACATTTTTTAAATCCAATCCTCTTTTGATGGACAGCATGGTCTGTTCCATGATCTTGCTATTGTGAACAATGCTGCGATAAGCATACGTGTGCAGGTATCTTTTTTATAGAGTGATTTGAGTTCTTCAGGGTATATTCCCAGTAGGGGGATTGCAGGGTCATATGGAAGGTCGATTTTTAGAGCTTTTAGGAATCACCACACTAATTTCCAGACCAATGGAATAGAATTAAGCTATCCTTTTTTGCAGACAACATAATCCTATACCTTGAAAATCCAAGTGGGTTTGCCAAAAAACTCCTTGCACTGATAAATGACTTTGAAAGTCTCGAAGTAAAAAAACATGCAAAAGACAGCTGCATTTTTATACACCAATGACAAGCAAGCAAAGAGTCAAATAAGAACAATCTCATTCACAATAGCTACGAAAATCAAAAAAAGAAAAGAAATGCCTTGACATCTTCCTAACCAGAGAAGTGAAAAACCTTTGCAACACAAACTACAAAACACTGCTTAAAGAAATCAAAGAGGACACAAACAAATGGGAAAACCTTTCATGCTCATGGATTAGAAGAATCAGTATTGTGG
>NW_007214510.1:0-1718 GCF_000164805.1 Carlito syrichta
TTAAATCCAATCCTCTTATGATGGACAGCATGGTCTGTTCCATGATCTTGGTATTGTGCACAATGCTGCGATAAGCATACGTGTGCAGGTATCTTTTTTTATAGAGTGATTTGAGTTCTTCAGGGTATATTCCCAGTAGGGGGATTGCAGGGTCATATGGAAGGTCGATTTTTAGAGCTTTTAGGAATCACCACACTAATTTCCAGACCAATGGAATAGAATTAAGCTATCCTTTTTTGCAGACAACATAATCCTATACCTTGAAAATCCAAGTGGGTTTGCCAAAAAACTCCTTGCACTGATAAATGACTTTGAAAGTCTCGAAGTAAAAAAACATGCAAAAGACAGCTGCATTTTTATACACCAATGACAAGCAAGCAAAGAGTCAAATAAGAACAATCTCATTCACAATAGCTACGAAAATCAAAAAAAGAAAAGAAATGCCTTGACATCTTCCTAACCAGAGAAGTGAAAAACCTTTGCAACACAAACTACAAAACACTGCTTAAAGAAATCAAAGAGGACACAAACAAATGGGAAAACCTTTCATGCTCATGGATTAGAAGAATCAGTATTGTGAAGATGTTCATCTTTTCCAAGGCAATCTACAGATTCAATGCAATACTTATCAAATTACCAACAAACATCATTCTTCTAAGACCTGGAAACAGTACAGAAATTCATATGGAATTTCATGAAAATAGACAAAACAATTATCAGCAAAAGATAGACTACAATAATCAAAACAGTCTGGTATTGGCACAACAATAGGCATATAAACCAATGGAATAAAATCGACATTCTTTGACAAAGCTATCAATAGCAACCACCAGGGAAAGGAGAACTTATTCAGCAAATGTTGCTGGGAAAACTGGCTGACCACATGGAGAATGAATCAGGGTCCACATCTATTGCCATATTAAAAAATCAATTCTAAATATATTAAAGACCTAAATGTAAAACCTCAAATTATAACAATTTTAGAAAAAAACACAAGAGACACTCTTATGCACATTGGAGTAGGTAGTCAATTTTTGATCATAACCCCAAAAGCATATACCATAAAAGATGATAGACAAATGGGACCTCATCAAACTGAAACACTTTTTCACAAAGAAAACCATCAATAAGATGGGGAGACAACCCACAGAATGAAAAAAATATATATTTTCCAACTGTGTATCTGACAAAGGCCTAACATCCAGGATTTACAAGGAAGTCAAATGAGTCAAACGGAAAAAAAAAATTATTAAAAATGGACAGAGGACTTGAACAAACACTCTCAAATGAAGACATGAGCAGCCAAGAGATACATGAAAAAATGCTCAGCCTCACTATTCATCAGAGAAATGGAAATCAAAACCAAATTGACCTAGCACCTTACCCCAATAAGGATTAATAAATCACAAAACAATAGATTTTGGTGTGGGTGCAGGGAAAAGGGGATACTTCTACATTGTTGGTGGGAATGCAAGCTAGCTCAAGCTCTGTGGAAAATAGTGTGGTGATACCTAAGAAAAATAGAAATTCACCTTCCATACAATTCAGCAATATACCTGGAGAAGCAAAAACACCTGCACATGCACGTTTATTGCCAAAGCATTCACAATAGCAAAAGCATGGAACCAATTCTACTGCCCAGTGAAAGTAGACCAAATAAAGAAAATATGGTGCATATACACGATGGAATACTAAGCAGCCATAAAGAAGAACAAATC
>NW_007214511.1:0-1670 GCF_000164805.1 Carlito syrichta
AGAAAGAAGAGAGAAGCAAGGCATTTTGTTTGGCTGGGATCAGCAAGGATTCTGGAGAGACTTCCTCATGCATGAAAGGTTAAGTGAGAGATCCCCAGTAGTTGATGCTACTGCCGAGGACTCCTATAACACTAGCCATGAAAGAGGTTTTAGACCTTCAGAAGCACTAGAACAAACATAGAGCTCCCTAAATATTACACAAAAAACTTGTTCCAGAGGGAGAGCTCATACTGGATCTCACACCCCTTCCCCAAGTTGCAAGCAGCTTCAGCAGCTTCATAAATGATGCCATTTTAAGGGAACATACCCCAACTGTGTCTTAAGGTTCAACAGCCTCTGCATCTCAACATTTCTGGAGTCTCATTGGTATTCCTCACTCAAAGACACTGCCATAGTGGCTTAAGCAGGAGCAACTCTAAATGTCCCCATTCTCACAGTAAAAAGGAAGTCAAGCATTTTCAAGCACTTGGAGGACAAATACATTGCCCACAGCCACTGCTACTGCAGGTGGCTGTGTGGATGAGAAATGAGCAAACAGAATGCCAAACAGATGCTTATCTATCCCTGTCCTTCCCAGGAACAAGGACACAACACAGTCACTACTGTTCCAATCTGAGCAGTCACCCGGGGGCCTAGGTGACAAACCTTACCTTTGTCTACAGCATCCAGACTCTGCACACACAACTAGGGATCATGAAGGTAGAGTTTCCTGACCCATCTCTACCTTTCAGCCCCTGAGCATGTCATTCAGGGGACTGGGAAACATCTAGCCCAGTCCACCAATATTGGCACTTTAGCATTCCTCCCAGAGTCTGATGTCAGGTTTGCTAATACCACTGGCACCAAACTGCACTGGACACCTGCAGATATGGAGACTTGCTTACCCAACCCAACATAGCCCCCACTGACATCAGCATTAGTAGGTGGCTTGGATTACAGAAGATTGTGCTACTACTGCTACTGCCATCATCTATACACCATGTCTGCTGGTCAAGTGATCAAAAACCTGTCCCTCCACCTGGGACACTACTGTCACTATTAATACCCAAGTAGACCATCTGGAGGCCCAACATTTGGCTTGCCTGGACCAGCTAACACTGATGTTAGCATACAGCACTCTTAGGCCCCAAAATAGGCTCATGTAGCCCACTGCTGCCATGACTGGAGCCTGAAGATTAGACCACCTGGCAACCCAGTCCCTAGTAAAGATCCAACACAGACTTCACTAACAATTGCAGCATAGGCCACTGATAAAAATCAAAGCTATTACTGATGGTGTTTATAACTGAAAAAAATTATACAGGGACTACACTGCTGAACACACTCAGAACCAAAACAAAGTGCTCTGCATACCAAAACCCATAGATACATTTTCAGGGAAAAAAAATCTTTCCATACAAGAGTTAATTCAAAATATTAAAAGAAATAACTGTTACATAAGGTGCACAGATATTAATGTAAGGACATAAGAAACATGAAAGTGCAAATAAATGCTATACCTCAAAAGGAACAGTTATCTGACATAAGACCCTATTCAAAAAAAATGTATACAATGTCAGAAAAAAATTACATTTGTACTAGAAGACAGAAGAAAATACTGGAAAAAGTATACTGTTGGGAGCCGGCCACAGAGGCCCACTGAGCATTAGGGATCAGGAAGGGCTGTTGAC
>NW_007214512.1:0-678 GCF_000164805.1 Carlito syrichta
AGATCTGACAAAATTTGAATTTTATGCTTGGGTTTTATGTGCTTGATATTGAGAATGATTGTATTTACAGGAAGTGAATTGAAATGGGCCTAGTGCTTTTTTCCCAGATGATTTCTTATTCAGAATTGCTGACAGAAGTGCTGCAATCCCAGCTTATTGTAAATGTGATTCATGATATGATTTTGCTTCCCTTCTTAAAAATGAAAAAAATTTTGAAGGAAAGTTTTGACTGTTTGGATAATCTTAAAATCTTCCCAGGGAACTAAGTACTGATGCCTTCTTTTTTCTCGTTAGTAAACGTTTCCATAGAAAATCTATTATCAGCCAGGCATGGTGACTCACACCTATAATCCCAGCACTTGGGGAGGCAGAGGTGAGAGGACTGCCTGAGCCCAGGGGTTTGAGGCCAGCCTGGGCAACTTGGGAAGATCTCGTCTCTACAGTAAATCAAAAAATTTAACCGGGCATGGTGATGCATGCCTGTGGGTCCAGCTATTTGGAAGGCTTATGTCCAGGCTACAGTGGCCGTGAGCATGCCACTGCACTCCACCCTAAGCAACCGAGTGAGACTCCTACTCATAGGGGGGAAGGAGAAGAGGGGAAGAGGGAAAGGGAGAAGAAAATCTATTATCTAGTTAGTTGAGCCCGATATGGATATTTTTTTCTTTTCCTTTTTTT
>NW_007214513.1:0-734 GCF_000164805.1 Carlito syrichta
CATTATTTTGCATGTGGATATATCTAGATGTCTCAGCACCATTTGTTGAGAAGACCATTCTTTTCCCCATAGAATTGTCTTGGTGTCCTTTTTGAAAAGCAGTTATCCGAAGATGCATGGGTTTATTTCTGGAATCTCATTTCTATTCCATTCATCTATCTTATGACAGTACCCAGAAGTCTAGGTATTTATTTTTATTTTAGAGTTGTTGGGTACATGTGAAGATTTGCTACATAAGTAAATTGCATGCAGGTGAGGTCTGGGCTTCTAACGAGCCCTCTCTCCCCCAGTAGTAGACATGGTACTCAATGCGTGGTTGTGTGCCCTCTATCCCTCCTTCCTCCCTCCCTCGTTTAGCAGTGCCCAGTGTTTGTTGTTCCCACCTTTGTTCTCATGTGCCCAGTGTTTAGGGCCACGACGTCTTAATTACTGTCACTCTGTAGTAATTTTGAAATCAGACAAAACTTTGCTCCTCTTTGTTTCCAACTTTGTTCCTCTTTTTCAAGATTCTTTTGGCTATTCTGGGTCCCTTTCATTTTCGTGTGAATTTTAGGATCAGCTTGTCTATTTCTGCAACAACAACAACAAAAAATGGCAGCTGAAATTTTGATAAGATTGCATTGACTCTATAGATCAATTTGGTCGTATTGCCATATTAAAAAATTAAGTCTTCTCATCCATTAATGTGGGATTTTTAATATTTATTTTGGTCTTCAATGCCTTTTCATGCTGTT
>NW_007214514.1:0-2047 GCF_000164805.1 Carlito syrichta
TTTTATTTTAGAGTTGTTGGGTACATGTGAAGATTTGCTACATAAGTAAATTGCATGCAGGTGAGGTCTGGGCTTCTAACGAGCCCTCTCTCCCCCAGTAGTAGACATGGTACTCAATGCGTGGTTGTGTGCCCTCTATCCTCCTTCCTCCCTCCCTCGTTTAGCAGTGCCCAGTGTTTGTTGTTCCCACCTTTGTTCTCATGTGCCCAGTGTTTAGGGCCACGACGTCTTAATTACTGTCACTCTGTAGTAATTTTGAAATCAGACAAAACTTTGCTCCTCTTTGTTTCCAACTTTGTTCCTCTTTTTCAAGATTCTTTTGGCTATTCTGGGTCCCTTTCATTTTCGTGTGAATTTTAGGATCAGCTTGTCTATTTCTGCAACAACAACAACAAAAAATGGCAGCTGAAATTTTGATAAGATTGCATTGACTCTATAGATCAATTTGGTCGTATTGCCATATTAAAAAATTAAGTCTTCTCATCCATTAATGTGGGATTTTTAATATTTATTTTGGTCTTCAATGCCTTTTCATGCTGTTTTGTCGTTTTCAGTGTATAAATCTTTACTGCTTTTGTCATATTTATTCTATGTATTTTATCCTTTTTGATATTATTATAAATGGAATTGTTTTCTTAGTTTCATTGTATATTGCTAGTGTATAATGATTTTTGTACATTTGTCTTAAATCTTGAGGTCCTGCTGAATTCACTAATTTTGTGTGGGGTGTGTGTATATGTTCCTTGGAATTTTCTAGATTCTAGATTCGACATATTATCTCCAAATAGAGATAGTTTTACTTCATCCTTTTTAGTTTGTAGTTTTTATCTTTCATTTATTTTTCTTGCTTAATTGTCCTGTAAACTTATCTCCAGTAAGATGTTGTTAAAAAAGCAAACATCCTTGTCTTTTTCCTAATCTTAGGGGAAAAGATTTTAGCCTTTAACCATTAAGTATAGTGTAATCTTTCTTTCTATGCCTTTTAAAACTTGTTTAGATTACTTTTATTGTTTAATTATACATGGTTATAGAAAATTCAAGCAATATGATAAGATTTTTTTAAAAACTCACCCAAATTCCACTACCTTCAATATACTCCAAAGTTTTTCCTATGCCTTATATATGTATATGGAAAATATAGATAACCTTATGTAAAAATGACCTACTCTGTGACCAGAGTTTTTTTTTCTCCATTCAATATTGTTTCATGGCCCTCTTCCCATGCCTGTGACCAAAAATTCTATCATTTTACAGCTTTCCACTTTCTGTTTTAAGATTGAACTATCATTTATTTGGTCACCTTCCTCTTGATGAATGTATGTTTCCCTTTCCCTCCACTGTTATAAACAAGACTGTGATGAACAGTCTCATTCTATTCTTCCCAACACTGTGTATTTTCAGACCTTTCTATGTTTTGGTCTGTTTGTTTCATCTTTGTCAGCTGATGACTACAGATTTGGGGCAGGGAACTAATGCAATCAGAATGGGGCTTTAGAAAGCTAACTCTGGCATTCCCAACTTACTGTGTGATCTTGGACAAATCCTATTCCTTCTCTGGGCCTCCATTTCTTCATTCATAAATTGAAGACCTTAGTCTAAATTACTGGTTATCAAACTTGGCTGCATTAGGAATCACCTGGGGAGTTTTAAAAAAACACAGCCAGCAGAATTCATCCCCAGAGATTCTGACTTAATTAATGTGGGGTATAGCCCAGGCAGCAGGATTTTTTAAATGTCCTTGGGATTACATGACTTGAAGTTCTCCTTCCTATGCTCTTCTGTAGTGGAGCTCTTACCCATACACCTGCTCTGAGAGAGACTGCTGTGGAGCAGTGAAAAGATCTGTTCTTGGTGACCAGCAGACCTGAGTTTGAATCCCAGCTTATTTGCTCCTGGCTGTGTGACCCTTCATCTTCTCTAACCTTTCATTTCTACCCTCTTCTTGGGAGGGAGGCTAAAATCCTTCCCCACTACTCAGAGTTTCTGCATGTAGAGGTGGTTTAGCAACTGCACACATGGACTGAGTGGTGAGGATTTTTTTTTTTTT
>NW_007214515.1:0-2047 GCF_000164805.1 Carlito syrichta
CTGCTGCCATTGATGGAAACATCCCTATTCAGTGCATGACTGTATATTATACATGTTATTTCACTGTTTGCATCCGTCATTTTGAATTATTTCTTTCATCATGTGGATAAAATTTAGGAGAAAGATTCCCTCTAAGTCTTTAAATAATATTTGAAATAATGTAGCTGGTTTATAATTTTCATCACAACACTAAAGGATGGTATCTCTGTGCTCACCATGGATGTGTGCCCTACTGTACTCAGTCTGTGTGTTTCTGTCCAGCTACGTCGTGTATGCTAGCGGATTGTATTTGTTGCTTCTTTTGAGGGCAAGCCAACATGCATAGTGTGGTTCCCTGTTCTCCAATTGTACCAGGAAGTAAGGCCTTTGATATTTCCCCGAGTAAGAAACCTTAGATATTTCTTTTAAAAGTCTTGTATATTTCTAGTACTTCCAATTATCTGAAAAATAATTAACCTACATAAACTTACCGTAGTTGTTATGAGGCACAATTTATCCCAAAGGTCAAAAATTGAAAGAGTAATAGAATCTAAATGTATAAAAAAGCATTTTTTTGTTGTTGTCGTAAACGGGAGTTCAAATGTACCTCTTAGAAAATGGTAATGTCTGAGAAGATCATCTCATTTTTTGGTCCCAATCCTTGAGGTTTTCTACATAAAAGGAGTAAACTAGAAAACTAAAAATAAGAAGGAATATGTATGCATTTTGAAAATATTTATCAGAATAACAGGAGGTGCTTTTTAGGAAAGAATATTCTTGTCCTAGCAATAAGTCACCATTGCACTTTTAATAAACACTTATGCTAATTGTGAATTCTATTATATTTTGAAAGCAGCTATTCTTTCCAGTAGCACTTATGACTAAACACATCTGAATGAGGCTCAATACTCATTCTCTCTCTAGTCAACCCTAAATTAACTTGGAGCTCAGAGAATGGGTGTGTATGTGTGTGATTTTATATGTATGTGTTGGAGAAGGAAACAAACGGTGCTTGTTTGATATGGAGCCATAGTAAAAACAGAAATGTAAATAAGATTAAAAATAAAGTAATTATTCTAATATATATATAAATAATACTAGTCTCCCTAGGATTTGCTCTATTATATTATTGCTGGATTCAGATTTATGCCCACATTGATATAACACAACAGGCTTGCACTCAGTACAAATTATAATCACTCAAAAGACAGAATGGTGGACAGAAAATGCTCTAGCCTATCTTGAATCATCACAGCAGGAGTTTGCTGACTACTGAGCCCATCTTCTGATGTCCAAGTTCTTCTGAATCGGAGACATTCTTGGTCATGAGAGATGAGGCTGAACATGCGCCCAAAATTTCAGCTCAGGGAACTGTAGTATCCATAATGTTGAAGCCTATTTAATGATGAAATCCCCCACAGGTATGGACTTTCATACTTTGCAGGTCTTTACTACTTGCCAGAAAAGCTGAAGACCCGCCCCTCATTCTCCAGGACAGCTGTGTCTCATCAGTGTTTATTCTTATTACTTACTAAACACTCTCCACCATACAATGCAGTGCTTGGTCATTTATCTGTTCCTGGTGTGCTACATTGATCTTTAAACTGATATGTGCCTGACAATCTCTTGAATTCTTGCTACAAGGAAAATGAATTAAGGATCAAAGCCTCAGGCATCCCTAAGGCTAGAGAAAGCCTTTAGAACTAGCTATCGTTCCTGACATTCTAGCTAAAGAGTTAGATATCTGTCTACATCCTTCCTATTGGTAATATAATAAGATATTAAAGATAACATCACATTTTTAAAATTAAAATAAACAAATAGATAGATAGATAACAGATCCTCTAAAAGAAAAAGTTGGAAATCGTTGCATTTTCTAAAGTAAAAAAGTATATAAGCCCAATTTATATTTTGGGACAAAACTTAAACTCTTATACAAAGTAGTCTTTTTTCCCAGAAATGATGTTCTCATCCAGTCATATGTAAACTAACTTTTTGATGGTGTGTTAAACCTATATTTTGTGAAATTAAAAAATACATTTTAACACATTTCTTAATAGCTGAGTTT
>NW_007214516.1:0-2046 GCF_000164805.1 Carlito syrichta
TTATTTTTTAGGCAAATGGCCTTGCTATCCTAGGCTTAAGCCTGAGTTAAAACATTTCTGTTGTCATAAGCCAAATAAGATTCTAAAATGTGAGTTCTTCAAATACTCTCTCTTTGATTTGAGTAGGAAAGATGAGAAAGTTTGACACAGATATGGCTTTTTTATGGGTTGTATGCATAAAGGTTATCATTATCAAATAATGATTACCTTAATTTCTTTTCGTAGTGGTTTGATTCATTTCACCTTTAAGGATTGACATTTTGTATTGAGTGGTGACTAACTTTTACTCACCCTGCCATTCTAGATTGGCAGTATCCTTTGTAATGGTTAAAAGGAATAAAGAGTGAACCTCTCTGCTGCCAAAAGACAGAATGCTCTCCTCTCCCTCCCTCTCCTCCCCTTCCTTCTTATCCCCCTTCTCTTTCTCATCTTCTTCCCCTCTCTTTGCTTAATTGTCAACTGGGAATCAGAAAAGAACTGCAAAATTGGTATTCCTGTTTCAGTACCAAAAATATTTGTAAGGAAAAATTTTAAAAAGTCATTTGCTTATATGTGAGCATTCTGTTTTATGATGATTGTATGCGTCAAATAACTTATTTTTTTCTTTTCTCCAATTGAAAATGGCAAAATACATTATTTCTGACACATACTGTGTGTGTGTGTGTGTGTGTGTGTGTGTGTGTGTGTGTGTGTGAATGTGGTATTTTGTGTGTTTGTGCATATATTTTATATACCAAAGAACAGAGATGATTTTGTGTGTTGATTGCACTCTTAGAATGGGTCTCATAGTATTTGGCAAGTCTCTGGAGCAGCATCAGAAAATACTTACTGTATCTATGTTGTGTTCTACAGTGATGAGCCTGCCCATGGCATGACATGACGCTAGTAGGTATTTCTCAGTAGCAGCACTATAAATAACTGGAATTAGACACTCTTGGTGGTGGTTCTGTACACCCCATACATTGAAGGACATTTGGTTATTCTGGGCTCCAAATGCTAGTAGCACCATCTAAACTGTGAAACAAGAAAAGTGCCCTTACATTTATTTTAGAGAAATGCTAGGTGCCTTTCCCATGCCACCAAAAACATTTTATTGCACTTATTTGTTTTTTTGTTTATATCCTTCCATGAAACTATAAACCACAAGGGAGCAGTAGCCCTGCCTTAAATATATTGGCATTCCATAATCAAGCAGAGTATATAACCCATAAGCATTTAATTTAATACATGTTTATTCATCAGAGGAAATGCAATACTAACTTAAAACATTTATCTAGTTATGTAAGCTTAGTGTTTTTCTCAAATAATTATTAAGCAGTATTTTTGAAATCATTTCACCAGAGATTTCATATCATGAACTTTATTTACTTACTCATTTATTCATGCATTTATGTTTTTTTAAATGTTTGTACTAAACTTTTCTATTTATTTATTTATTTATTTATTTATTTTTAGTTGGAATAGTCTCACTTTGTTGCCCAGGATGGAGTGTAGTGGCACAATCACGGCTTACTGTAGCCTTGACCTCCTAAAGTTGGCAATCCTTCTCCTTAGCCTCTTGCGTAGCTGGAACTACAGGCATGTGCCACCACTTCTGGCTAATATTTTTGATTTTTGTAGAGATGAGGTCTCACTATGTTGCCTAGGCTGGTCTTGAGATCCTGGGGTCAAGTGATCCTCCCATCTCAGCCTTCCAAAGTCCTGTGATTACATATGTGAACTGCACCTAGCCTTATATCTTGATTTAATTTAAAATGTTATTTAGAGCAGTGCAAACCAAAAGAAATATAGCAAAACACAAACACAAGCTTCATATGTAATTTAAAATTATCTTGTAATGAAATATTATTGAAAACGTAAAAGTAAACTGTGAAATTACTGTTAGTAATATGTTTATATAACTCATTGTATCCTAAATATTATCATTTCAACATGTAATCATTAAGAAATATTGTGATATTTTACACCTTTTTTCTTATTGAACCTTCAAAACCTGGGAAATATTATTCTTTTTATGAAAAAATTTTTCTAAAAATTATTTAAGGC
>NW_007214517.1:0-789 GCF_000164805.1 Carlito syrichta
GCTGGATCTGTCAATTGCTGACAGAGGGATGTTGATGTCTCCAATTATAATAGTGCTTCTTACAGTTCTGTCAGTTTTTCTCAAGTATTTTGACACCCTTTTGTTTGGTGCAGACACATTAAGGATTGTTATGTCTTCTTGGATAATATACAATTTTTTCGTTGCGTAATGATTTTCCTTGATCTTAATTCTGCTTTGTCTGATATTAATTAGCTATTCCAGCTTTCTATTGAAAGCATGGTACATTTTTCTTATTTCTTTACATTCATCTATTTGTATCTTTGTATTTATGGCGGGTTTCTTGTAGACAACATATTTGGACTTCTTTTTTTTTAATTTGCTCTAACAGTCTGTTAATTGGTTTCTTTAGACCATTCAGATGTAAATAGATTATTGGTACAGTTGTATTGATAGCAACCCTGCTTGTAACTGTTTTCTAGTCATTGTTCTTGGTCTTTGTTTTTTCTCATCGTTCCTTCTTTGTTTTCTTTTTTCCCTTTTTAAAAAATCTTTTTCTGATTTGAAATAAGCATTCAGTGTGATTCCGTTTTCTCTCATCTCTTAGCATAAAAATGTTTATTTTGTATTTTTACTTTTATTTTTATTTTTTTGAGACAGAATCTCACTCTGTTGTTCAGACTGGAGTGCAGTGGCATGACCACGGCTCACTGTAGCCTCGACCTCCTGGGTTCAGGCAATCTGTCTTTCGAGTAGAAGGAACTACAGATGCATGCCACCACACCCAGCTAATTTTTTGAATTTTTTTTTTTTTTTTAAAAGATGAGGTCT
>NW_007214518.1:0-1231 GCF_000164805.1 Carlito syrichta
TATCATTGATTGGTGTCCTTGAGAGAGACGGAGAAATTGAGGACACCTTGGAATAAGTCTTCCAATATATCATCCAAGAAAATTTTCCTTATCTTGCTGAAGAGGTGACCATGCAGACATAAGCAATTCAGAGAAAACCTGTGAAGTATTATATGAGAAGACCATACCCAAGGTACATAATAATCTGTCTCCACAAGGTAAACATAAAAAAAATTCCTAAAAGAAGCTAAAGATAAGGGATAGACCACCTACCAAGGAAGACCCATCAGAATTGCAGCAGACTTCTCAATAGAAATCCTACAAGTTAGAATGGACTGGAGTTCTATCTTTAGATTTTTAAAAGAAAAGTGACATCAGACAAGTTTTTTCTATCCTGCTAAGCTTATCTCCATTAATGAAGGAGAATACTTCCCAGGCATTCAATCCATAAGAGAATATGCCACTTCTAGACCTGTCCTTTGGAAGATGCTTAAGAAAGTTCTCAAAGCAGAAATGAAGAATGGTTTCACCAATTGCAAAGGCATGGACAAGTACAGAGCTTACAGACCATACAAATCAACCACAAAACCTAAAAAAGTAAAGCAGCCTCTTAATAGCAATATGACAAGTACAATTCCCAACATATCAGCAATTAAATGTGAATGAACTGAATGAGTCACACAAAAGGCATAGAATGAAAAACTGGATAAAGAAGTACGATCCATTCCTCTGCAGCCCTCAGGAAATCCATCTCATTGCAAATGACACCCACAAGCTCAAGGACTAGAGAAACATCTTTCAGGTAAATGGGAAACAACAGTAGGTGTAGTTATTCTTGTTTCAGACAAAACAGACTTTAACAAAAGTCAAAAAGGATACTAAAGGACACTACATAATGATAAAAGACTCAATCCATCAGCAAGAAATATCCATTTTGAATATATATATGTATAGCATATATATTGTATATATATATATGCACACATACACATATCTTCAACAAAGGAGCACCCAGATTTATAAAACAATTACTAATTAAATGCAGAGGACATAGACAGCTATACAATTACAGTCAGAGATTTTAATACCCTACTAACAGCCTTAGAAAGATAATCAAGGCACAGAAACTAGCAAAGAAATCCAGAATTTTAACTCAACACTTGAGCAATTAAATCTATTAGAATACAACAGAATACTCAATAGTCACAGAATATACAAAGAGCGTTCAAAATGTATACACATTTTAAGAGAT
>NW_007214519.1:0-735 GCF_000164805.1 Carlito syrichta
GTAGAGAGTACAATGGTGGTTTTGAGGCTGGGGATTGGGGAGGGCCGGGAATGTGGAGATGCTGATCAGAAGGTATAAAGTTTCTGTGACAAGAGGAGTACATTTTTGAGTCCATTACACAGCATGATGACCACAGTTAATAATAACTTACCATATATTTCAAAATTGTGAAAAGAGTAGATTTAAATGTTCTTTCTGCAAAAAAAATAATAAGTATGTGAGGTGACAAACATGTTAATCAGCATGATATAATCATACCACAATATATATATATGTATATGTGCTTGTATATATCATTATATATAGATACCATGTATTTGTATATATATCTATATATAGATATGTAAATAGATATATTGTACTTAAAAACATACAATTAATATTTATCAATTAAAAATAAACATTGTTCTGCTGGTGCAAGGGCCTTGAGGCTGAGAGTTGCCCCAGCTGCCATCAAGATGGTAGCTTTGTACCAAGTCCCATTCTTTGTGTTTAAGTGTCCCAAACTGAAGCTGAAGAACCCGCCCTGGGTGCACTTGCTGGAGTCCATAACGGTGCATGCTCTGGTAACTGTCTTACTTCCTCATCACTGAAGGACAGTAGCCTCCTGGGGCCTAAGTGACTTAGGCACCGACCCTTCCAGGAGACTCGTCTGTTTCCCCTACTCTCTCTCACTCCTGGGGAAGCACTGCTCTGTCTACTCTTTGGATGGTGGAAAGTACAGGGGTGTTCACA
>NW_007214520.1:0-745 GCF_000164805.1 Carlito syrichta
GGAGATGAGTGTGGCTGCCCCACCGTCAGGTCTTGTGTCTGTGACTGTATAGTTATTATTGCCATAATGATACAGGATTTGGCATCAATTATATTGTTTCTCTTTTCTTTCATAGCTCTAAGTGCTGAGAAACTTTGTTCACCTAAATAAGTAGATGGGGAAAAGATAAGTCATGTTTGATTGACTGAGTGGACAACGGAAATGGAAGAGCAATTGAAGAGAGTTTGGCTTTGGCTATGTTGAGCTTGGTCTTTAAAATCTGACTGAGAAAGGGCTTCCACAGAAGAGGGAGGAGGAGCTGGTTCAGAGGAGGATCAGAAAGCAAAGGACAGAGAGTTTGAGAAAGTTCCCTGGGCTCCACAGATATAACTACTGCCAAGGGAGTTGCATTGTGGGCAGGTAAGATGAGGGCCTGCCACTCTGACACAGAAGCTAGACACTTCCAAGCACTTTGGGGAAGCCACCTTCCTACTTGTTCTAGAGAACATCTGTGCTGCCATAGAACATTGAGAGGACCTGATCAGGCCACAAGCAACATGCCCTAATGTGCATGGGACCTGGGGGCCCTGTGAGAGGGAACTTGAACCTGGCTCTTGGGGATTTAAATTTAACAGATCTTCAGATGAGTCCCAGATAAAGTGACTTGAATTGGAAAATAATCTCTCTGAACGATGGAGCGGGCTGTGGCTTCATGTAGACAGGAAAAGTGAGATCTCAAGTGAGTTTCCTCCCTGGGCCTTAGTTT
>NW_007214521.1:0-780 GCF_000164805.1 Carlito syrichta
GGGAGGAGGAGCTGGTTCAGAGGAGGATCAGAAAGCAAAGGACAGAGAGTTTGAGAAAGTTCCCTGGGCTCCACAGATATAACTACTGCCAAGGGAGTTGCATTGTGGGCAGGTAAGATGAGGGCATGCCACTCTGACACAGAAGCTAGACACTTCCAAGCACTTTGGGGAAGCCACCTTCCTACTTGTTCTAGAGAACATCTGTGCTGCCATAGAACATTGAGAGGACCTGATCAGGCCACAAGCAACATGCCCTAATGTGCATGGGACCTGGGGGCCCTGTGAGAGGGAACTTGAACCTGGCTCTTGGGGATTTAAATTTAACAGATCTTCAGATGAGTCCCAGATAAAGTGACTTGAATTGGAAAATAATCTCTCTGAACGATGGAGCGGGCTGTGGCTTCATGTAGACAGGAAAAGTGAGATCTCAAGTGAGTTTCCTCCCTGGGCCTTAGTTTCCTCACATGTAAAGTGGAAATAATATGCATGAGTAGGGATGCCTGGCATATAGCAGGGATTCAATAAATATAAACTTTCGCAGTAGTAGAGAAGTTCCAAATACTGTGTGTCTGTGGTTGCCCTCTCTGGTCATGCTCTCAGCCTCACACCTCACTTCCAACTTGAAGATATTTTTAGTGCCCTGGAAACATCTTGACTTTTGTATAAAGGAAATAAATATGTTTTCAGGAATCCAACGACTTGCAATAGTAAATCTATTTTTAAGTAGCAAAGGGAGTTTCCTCTCAAATCAGAGAAGGAAAAACAAAGAAATCAATTTGT
>NW_007214522.1:0-999 GCF_000164805.1 Carlito syrichta
TGGCAGTAGTGGGAAACTGCCAGGGGAGAGGGGAGTGGGATTGGCAGTTGAGGGAAACTGTTGGGGCTGGGAGGTGTCGGGCACACCTCATCAGCAAGGATACCTGCATAATGAACATTTGTCTACCTAACCTTGAATTGTACCCCACATCTTTAAAATAAAAAATTTAAAAATTTTTTGAAAAATTAAAAAATGCAATATCTTTTCCATTCATACTCTATAGTGCCTAAAATCCTGTCATGAGGTTGTATGTGGGCATGTGTGTTTGTGTGTGGGTTTGAAGTGTTGCCCCCATGATGGAGTAAAGAAAGGATTTTTATCAAGTCTCCATTGCCTCAGTAACAACACCTTCACTTTTAATTAATCAGATTACTTTCTTCCCATGATGTGAGTGTGGCTAGAGAGCCCTGGGTACATGGTAGTTGGGGGTAGGAACAGCTGTAAGTGAATACAAGGAAACAAAAAATCACTCCAGACTTTGCAAAATTCATACCCATACACATGCTCATCTTAGTCTTGTCTGGAACAAAAGACTGTAAAACCAAGAAACTGATAGAAGATTTGGAGATGAGTGGCTCCCAGGTTGGTTCTCTGAAAGATTCACTTCCCTTTCTAACTCTCATTACAAGTTTTAAATCTCTTCCATTTCTTTCTCACCATTTGCTTACCAATCCCGTCACACCACTTTCCTTCCTTCCCTGCCCTGAGACTCCCTCCTGGACCCCAAGGCACGTACTTATAGCTTCCTCCCTCTATTGTTGACAGCATGTCTTGCAGAGCAAATTTTTGCCAGTCACTGGAAATGATTATGTAGGAACCTGCAGACCTGACCTCAATCTCCCTGTTTTATGGGCATATAATTTTCAGCCCTAAAAACTTTACAGACCTGTTTTAAAGTTGTTGCAACCAGTGTCCTCTTTTCAAGCTGCCTGAAGTTTATAATAGAAGTGGCTTTGGGAATCATTCTCTTTATCATGAGCCGTTCTGGTAGTCTGTGTT
>NW_007214523.1:0-841 GCF_000164805.1 Carlito syrichta
GTGAGCGTGCCACTGCACTCCAGCCTGGGTCACAGAGTATGCCGACTCATAAATAAAGAAACAAATGAACAAACAAATAATTAAACGACGTCCCCACCAGCTGCTGCTCAAGAAGTTGAGCCAGACCCATCTTTCCACATAATAATTAACTCCTTTGACAGCCTTGTCTCACCACCCACACTCACTCCACTTCCTGTTTGCCAGAGAAAAGTCTGGCCTGGGATAAAGCAACTAGGCCCTAGTGGGGGAAAACCATCTCACTCACCTCCCTTTTTTTTCCCCCTATGGATTTATCTTCTTTTTTTGCCACTAAAGTGAGAAGATCTGGAGGAATTTCCTCGAGTGAGACCTTTGACAAAAGACACATAGGAATGTTTTAGGCCCTATGTAGTCCAGCCCACATTGCAGATCTAGGAATTTCAAATAGGATTCTGGCACCAAACTGAAATTGGAATAAACAGTGTGCATAGACCTGGCCTCAGCATCTGTGTTATGTCCACCATGGGGAATTGAGTGGACGTGGGTGTGGCTAAAACAAGTGGTTACTTAGGGATGTGGTGACCTTGAGTCCTGGCCTAATAGCAACTTAGAAATGACTGGCATGCATTCTTGGAACAGCATAGTATAGAGGAAGGATCGGGGGGAAATGAAGATGGAGACATTTTGCAGGTTATCACCATCTTGCAGCACGAAACTGTCGACATGGCTTCTCCAAACACGTGATATTTCTGAAACACCTAAACTACATCTCTGAATATTTGGATATTTAAATCATTTTTATGCCTTGCTTGCATTTAAGCTACCTTCCAAAGCAAGTTTCATCCATCCCAAATAATTTGCT
>NW_007214524.1:0-988 GCF_000164805.1 Carlito syrichta
TACTCAGAAGGCTGAGGTGGGAAGATTGCCTGAGCCCAGGAGGTCAAGGCTGTGAGTGAGCTATGGTTCTGCCACTATACTCCAGCCTGGGTGACAGAGTGAGACCATGACTCCAAAAAAAAAAAAGTTCACAGTCTAGCAGTGGTCCACAGACCATACTTGAGCATCTCTGACTAAAGTTTATTAGAAATCACCTGCTACAACAGATTGTTTTTATATCTTCTCCCAGATTTTCATCTCTCTCTTCTCTCGCTCTTCTGTAGGAACTTGGCTGTTAACCACCATGAATTCTAATACAAGAAGCAAAAATCTAAGGCTGAGATTCAGAGATGTTAAATGTATCCGCAATGAGGGTGAAGACTCATATGAGATGTATGCACCTCCAGCATTTTCAGGCATGGCTACACGGAAAATGCATGATTCTTCAGAAAATGAAGATACAAAGGATAATAGTGAATATGATTACCAGGACTTACTGGCTTCAGTATTAGGAATTAGGTCATTCAGAAACTCATCATCGAATTGGGAGGAAGATGAGTTCAATCTTACTGCCCTAGCTCTAGAGAACAGCTCTGAATTCATTCCCCCAAGTACAGATACAGCTGATGGTTCAAATTCTTCTTCCCCAAGTAATATTAGCAGGCTCATTATTAGCAACTCCACTGAACCTCAGAAAACACTTCATTACCCAGGAACCACTACAGCTGGCCCCCAATGGGGGCACCTCGTTGACTTAGACAACAATTCAGTGCTTAACTCTTCCACAGCAGAGCATTTTAACCCTTATTCTGAAGACCCTGTAGATGATCCTCTACAGTCAGATGTCATGGGGATAAGCCTACTTCCACTTGCTCTAGGAAGATTCACAAGGCAAGAACAAGCAAAACATAAGGAACCCAGGAAGGAAAAAGACCAGGCAGAAAAGCACAGGTTCTCCTGGATGGAATCACCAGCACATGAAATGGGGAGCCATTTAAGCCAAAGCAGT
>NW_007214525.1:0-732 GCF_000164805.1 Carlito syrichta
TGAGCATCTCTGACTAAAGTTTATTAGAAATCACCTGCTACAACAGATTGTTTTTATATCTTCTCCCAGATTTCATCTCTCTCTTCTCTCGCTCTTCTGTAGGAACTTGGCTGTTAACCACCATGAATTCTAATACAAGAAGCAAAAATCTAAGGCTGAGATTCAGAGATGTTAAATGTATCCGCAATGAGGGTGAAGACTCATATGAGATGTATGCACCTCCAGCATTTTCAGGCATGGCTACACGGAAAATGCATGATTCTTCAGAAAATGAAGATACAAAGGATAATAGTGAATATGATTACCAGGACTTACTGGCTTCAGTATTAGGAATTAGGTCATTCAGAAACTCATCATTGAATTGGGAGGAAGATGAGTTCAATCTTACTGCCCTAGCTCTAGAGAACAGCTCTGAATTCATTCCCCCAAGTACAGATACAGCTGATCGTTCAAATTCTTCTTCCCCAAGTAATATTAGCAGGCTCATTATTAGCAACTCCACTGAACCTCAGAAAACACTTCATTACCCAGGAACCACTACAGCTGGCCCCCAATGGGGGCCCCTCGTTGACTTAGACAACAATTCAGTGCTTAACTCTTCCACAGCAGAGCATTTTAACCCTTATTCTGAAGACCCTGTAGATGATCCTCTACAGTCAGATGTCATGGGGATAAGCCTACTTCCACTTGCTCTAGGAAGATTCACAAGGCAAGAACAAGCAAAACATAAGG
>NW_007214526.1:0-757 GCF_000164805.1 Carlito syrichta
ACTCATATGAGATGTATGCACCTCCAGCATTTTCAGGCATGGCTACACGGAAAATGCATGATTCTTCAGAAAATGAAGATACAAAGGATAATAGTGAATATGATTACCAGGACTTACTGGCTTCAGTATTAGGAATTAGGTCATTCAGAAACTCATCATTGAATTGGGAGGAAGATGAGTTCAATCTTACTGCCCTAGCTCTAGAGAACAGCTCTGAATTCATTCCCCCAAGTACAGATACAGCTGATCGTTCAAATTCTTCTTCCCCAAGTAATATTAGCAGGCTCATTATTAGCAACTCCACTGAACCTCAGAAAACACTTCATTACCCAGGAACCACTACAGCTGGCCCCCAATGGGGGCCCCTCGTTGACTTAGACAACAATTCAGTGCTTAACTCTTCCACAGCAGAGCATTTTAACCCTTATTCTGAAGACCCTGTAGATGATCCTCTACAGTCAGATGTCATGGGGATAAGCCTACTTCCACTTGCTCTAGGAAGATTCACAAGGCAAGAACAAGCAAAACATAAGGAACCCAGGAAGGAAAAAGACCAGGCAGAAAAGCACAGGTTCTCCTGGATGGAATCACCAGCACATGAAATGGGGAGCCATTTAAGCCAAAGCAGTAATTCTCCTCCCAGAATGCAGCCCTGGGAGGACCTTTCTGGTGATCTGTTACTTTTAAAACAAAAGAATCCATCTAAGATTTTGAATGATAAATGGCATTTGGTTTCTGAGAAAGGTAGCTATGAAAT
>NW_007214527.1:0-2047 GCF_000164805.1 Carlito syrichta
ATAAAGGAAAGAAAAGTTAATTTTTCTCAAGATGAAAGATGTTAAACATAGAAGGAGGTGATGTTGGAACAAATAGATTTCTGGTCACAGAGAAGTTGCCCTGGGGCAGGTGGGTAGAGAGAGCCTTTCAGAAAAAGATCACAGCAGGCATAGAGACACCAAGTGTGACAATACATGCCATGTTCACAAAATAACAGTCCAGTAATAATAACAGCCCAGTGTACCTATGAAACTAGCGTGTATAGGACAGAACAAGAGTTGAACCTAGAAAAAGCTGACTGTTTGTTAGACACTATATTCCTGTGGTTTTATATGAGGGGTTACTGAAATTCTTTCCCTAGAACTACCTCTGTCCCAGGAAACTTACCTTATTAAATTGATGTTATAATGCACATTCTTGTGGGTAGAAGTGTATTAGTTTCCTACAGCCATTGTAACAAGTAACCACAACCTCAGTGGCTTAAAACAACATAAATTTATTATCTCATGGTTCTGGAGGTTAAAAGTTGAAATGAGTCTCATTGGGCTAAATCAAGATATTAGCATGACTGTGTTCCTTTCTAGAGGGCTCTAGGGGAGAATTTGTGTTTTTTTTGCCCTTTCTAACTTTTAGAAACTGCCCCCATTCCTTGGTCAGGCTCCTTGTTTATCTTTAAGACCAGTAATAGCTATTTCAGTCTTTCTCATATTTCTCATAAACACTATCTTCTACCTCAATTTTCCCCTTAAGGGGCCTTTATGATTCCGTTGAGCCCGCCTGGATCATTCACGATAATCTCCTCAATTCAGGGTAAGTTATTAACAACCTATAACTTTAACTCCCCCTTGCCATGTGATGGACATAGTCACAGGTTCTAGGAACAGGGATGTGAATGTCTTTGGGGAAGAGGAATTATTTTGCCCACCATGAGGCGATAATAAAACAGAGACTTCAGGCCAGTACATCTCTACCATGTGAGGAAGTTAAGGGGTAGTTCATTTTAGGATTTAATATATACCATGGATGGGTAACCATAGAAGTTTCCTGCTTATACAGAGCTGTGACAAATCTTGAGAAGTGTCTTCAAGACAAACTTTCCAGCTTCTCCAGAACTTTTCTCTATCATCTCTGTAATGACTGTGACAACCACCTCCCTGAGTCACACGTACAAGCATGAGAAGATTTTAAGGACAGAAAT
This sequence comes from Carlito syrichta, assembly GCF_000164805.1. Lineage (NCBI taxonomy): Eukaryota > Metazoa > Chordata > Mammalia > Primates > Tarsiidae > Carlito > Carlito syrichta. The sequence goes on from NW_007214527.1 coordinate 1,179, forward strand.
ATTGATGCACTCCTTCTTCCTATCTTTCTCTGTCTTCTGTCTTCCCTGGTATTTTAGGTTGAAGGTGTTCTGACGTGAGTTTTTCTTTGTCTACATCTTATTCTAACATTGGTTTTTTGCATTGTTTTAGAAACCTCATTACCCGAAGATCTCATTAAGGGGGGTGAGCAAGTGACCATGACTATGAGAATGGCATTTGTAACATATTTATTAAAAAGGCAAATCCCACTGTGCATGAGACTCTACCATTTAGTTACAAGTAGTAGGAGTCTCCAGCATCAGAAATAATGTGCCATTGTATTTATAGCCTATATATCTCAAGATACCTATCTTGCGAAGCCTTACATGGCTAAGAGAATGCAGTTACGTGACTACCTGTAACTATTTATCATTCCCCAACACCCCCGACAATGACTCAATTGCAGCTTCTCGGGGCTGATCTCCTACTTTATATCCTAAGCATAAGGTGGTAGAGGGAGAAGGAGTGGATTGTGGCAATGTCATATCAGTCATACAGAGAACATGATGGGGTTTGACACAACCCAGAGGTTTTGAGACAATGACTCATGCAGCCTCAATGTCTAAGACAACTTAGTTTCACTTCACACAGCAGCTGAGGTTGTTACCTATCAGTGCAACCTACAAATTGTCCTGCACCCTATGGACGGAGGCACCAGTAGTAATGACTCAGTGCTCAACAGATCTATACTGTTTGAAAGACAAACCATCGTATGAATGACTTTAATCTTCATATTCAAAGGAGAATGAAGGAATTCTAAATACATTGCCTCTTTGAGGTCCCCATCACTTACTCCTGCTTATAAATGCTACTGGTACAAGAAGACTTGTGGTGTTGAAGATCCAAGAGC
>NW_007214528.1:0-1624 GCF_000164805.1 Carlito syrichta
ACATTGGTTTTTTGCATTGTTTTAGAAACCTCATTACCCGAAGATCTCATTAAGGGGGGTGAGCAAGTGACCATGACTATGAGAATGGCATTTGTAACATATTTATTAAAAAGGCAAATCCCACTGTGCATGAGACTCTACCATTTAGTTACAAGTAGTAGGAGTCTCCAGCATCAGAAATAATGTGCCATTGTATTTATAGCCTATATATCTCAAGATACCTATCTTGCGAAGCCTTACATGGCTAAGAGAATGCAGTTACGTGACTACCTGTAACTATTTATCATTCCCCAACACCCCCGACAATGACTCAATTGCAGCTTCTCGGGGCTGATCTCCTACTTTATATCCTAAGCATAAGGTGGTAGAGGGAGAAGGAGTGGATTGTGGCAATGTCATATCAGTCATACAGAGAACATGATGGGGTTTGACACAACCCAGAGGTTTTGAGACAATGACTCATGCAGCCTCAATGTCTAAGACAACTTAGTTTCACTTCACACAGCAGCTGAGGTTGTTACCTATCAGTGCAACCTACAAATTGTCCTGCACCCTATGGACGGAGGCACCAGTAGTAATGACTCAGTGCTCAACAGATCTATACTGTTTGAAAGACAAACCATCGTATGAATGACTTTAATCTTCATATTCAAAGGAGAATGAAGGAATTCTAAATACATTGCCTCTTTGAGGTCCCCATCACTTACTCCTGCTTATAAATGCTACTGGTACAAGAAGACTTGTGGTGTTGAAGATCCAAGAGCATTTCTATCCCTGGGAGTTTTCTCTGCTATGTTTTTTAAAAGGGGGATTACATTTGCCTTTAATAAAGCACTTTGGAATACTTAAGTCAAGGCACCAATGCAAACATCCTCCTGGCACTCAAGAAAGGGGAAAAAATGCTCATATATGAAAATAAACGCCTGGAAATTATTCCTATGTAAGAATAATCAATACCAACTCAATTTTTCTCTAATAAGTTCTATTTTACCCTTCACCGTGCTAGTGTAAACATCTATTTCAATGACTGATAATAAATCAAAATTGTTGAAGAACTTCTCAACGATTGTATCACACTAGTAGTAAACATGGAGTTCGGTTGCAGTAATTCTGGATTGAATTCCAGAGCTAAGCAAATTAATGTATTTGACCTCAATTGACCTTTCTAGTTTGATTTATTTCTGTCCCAATAACACAATTCTAGTGTTGGCTAATCAACTCAACTTCTCCCAAAATCTCTTGAACTTTTAAAACACACTGCGTTGGCACGTACCATCCACACTCCCTAAAATGCCCTTCTCACGTGTTCTGCCTCTATGGCTCACACAGCCTACAAGGATCAGCACAAACTTTACCTTTTACCTGAAGCCGTCCTTGACCCCACCTTCTTGTAGCAAGCTTTTAATCTGTGGAAATCACAACACTTGACATTTCATATTTTCCTGGTACCCACATCCTGCTTTAACCTCTTTTTCATTGTTAGCTGATACTTGGGACTACAAATTGTTGGTCTACAGAATTGTTTCAATCATAGACATTCTGAGGCATCTCATGCAATATTTTAAAATTAAAATATCTTAAAAATCTGAATATCTAGGCCTTTGAAAGATGACAACAGCAACAT
>NW_007214529.1:0-1940 GCF_000164805.1 Carlito syrichta
AAATTAAAATATCTTAAAAATCTGAATATCTAGGCCTTTGAAAGATGACAACAGCAACATTGTACCCTTGTTTAAAGTGAAAATGATTGGCTAGAACTGAATTCAGCCATCTCTCTGCACTGGAAATATATTCTTCATTTTGCTTACAATCACACCATTTCTTTTGATTATATCCAACCAACTTTACTCATTTATGTTATTTTGTTATTTTTTTCTCAAGGATACTGCAATTACCTACAAATTAACCCTAACTCCTTTTTAAAAAAAATATTAGTTTTGCCTCTCTACTGCTCACTGTTCACATAGAAGCTGAAATGACCTTTAAAAACAAATCAGAAAGGCAAAAACTCTCTAAACAATTTTCAGTGACTTCATTGGTTAAAACCCCCCAAAGATTTCCTATTAAATTTAGAGAAATTGCATATTCACTCCTATGATAACCATGTGAGACCTCTCTCCTAGTTACTGTATATGTTTCAACCAACCATTGTTCCTTCTTTTCTTCCTTGAACATCCCAAGTTGTTCACTTCTTAGTTATCTTTTTTCTTAGACATTTTTTTCTTCTATATCTTTACATGGTTGGTTCTTTCCATTATTTCGGTCTTAGGACTTATTTTAGCACTCTGTATAACTCAACCATATTCTTTTTTTCACCATTATCATATCTTACATTTTTCTACTGCTTGTCTAACATGATCCTATTTGTGTATTTGAGTACTTGTTTTTCATGTTTCCATTTACCAGAGTGAAAAACCTAGGATGGCAGGAAAGTTCTCTTTCTTTTTCACTATTGTTTCCGCACTGTCTAGCCTAGTGCCAAGCAAATGTAGGTGAACAACAATTATAAAGTCATCTGACTAAATATGTGCATCTGCTCAACTCCTGGCTTATAATGTCACATAATAGATATTCAAACTTTTTCTGCTCAGTGAGTTCATAAGCATCTTATAAGTGGACACCTGACTTTGCACATTGAAAAAAAAATTGAAAATACAAAGTAGTGAGCTCTTTATACTTGTTTAGTAGAGATTTGACAATATGTTTATTGAATAACTTAAGTGATTTAAAAGAACAAGATGAGGGATTCTGTAATTTTGTTAGTTTTAGAACTTTTAGATAATACTAACTTTGGCTCAAAAATAGTAAATTCAGACTTTCTCCGCTAGGCAAGATGGAGTAACAGACACCACATTTATTCTGATGACTGCTACCACCATAAAATAAAATAAAGATACAATATGTGAGCCAGTGGTTTTCAACATACTGGATATCTGATAACTAAGGGCAAAAATTCCTGAGGGATACAAAACAAACAAAATGTGATTCCTATGATTGTCCGTATGCTACATCAATAAGCTCCTGAAAAGATGCTCAAGGTGACGAATTACTAGGGAAATACTAATTAAAACTACAATGACATACTACTACACATCTAGAATTACTAAAGTGAGAAAGACTAATCACATTATGTATTGACATGGGGTAAAAAAATAGGAAGTGATAATGGAAATGTATAATAATACGATCACTTTAGAAAACACATTGACAGTTTCTTAAATGTTTGACTTTTAGGAGAAATTGGGATCCTTGTGTATTGCTGGTGGGAATGTAAAATGGTGCAGCTGCTGTAGAAAACAGTACAGTGGTTCTTCAAAAAACTAAATTACCATATGATCCCGCAATCCCAATTTTGGGTATATACCCAAAAGAATTGAAAGTAGGGACTCTAAGAAATATGTGTACACCATTTCTGATAGCAGCAGTATTCACAATAGTCAAATAATGGAAATAACCCAAGTGGCCATTGATGAATAAATAAAATATGGTATATTCTTACAATGAGATGATATTCAATCTTAAAAGGGAATGAAATTCTGACATGTTACAATGTGGATGAATCCTGAAGTGCCTTATAGGAAGAATCTGGAAAAGTCAAATT
>NW_007214530.1:0-1817 GCF_000164805.1 Carlito syrichta
TTATAATGTCACATAATAGATATTCAAACTTTTTCTGCTCAGTGAGTTCATAAGCATCTTATAAGTGGACACCTGACTTTGCACATTGAAAAAAAAATTGAAAATACAAAGTAGTGAGCTCTTTATACTTGTTTAGTAGAGATTTGACAATATGTTTATTGAATAACTTAAGTGATTTAAAAGAACAAGATGAGGGATTCTGTAATTTTGTTAGTTTTAGAACTTTTAGATAATACTAACTTTGGCTCAAAAATAGTAAATTCAGACTTTCTCCGCTAGGCAAGATGGAGTAACAGACACCACATTTATTCTGATGACTGCTACCACCATAAAATAAAATAAAGATACAATATGTGAGCCAGTGGTTTTCAACATACTGGATATCTGATAACTAAGGGCAAAAATTCCTGAGGGATACAAAACAAACAAAATGTGATTCCTATGATTGTCCGTATGCTACATCAATAAGCTCCTGAAAAGATGCTCAAGGTGACGAATTACTAGGGAAATACTAATTAAAACTACAATGACATACTACTACACATCTAGAATTACTAAAGTGAGAAAGACTAATCACATTATGTATTGACATGGGGTAAAAAAATAGGAAGTGATAATGGAAATGTATAATAATACGATCACTTTAGAAAACACATTGACAGTTTCTTAAATGTTTGACTTTTAGGAGAAATTGGGATCCTTGTGTATTGCTGGTGGGAATGTAAAATGGTGCAGCTGCTGTAGAAAACAGTACAGTGGTTCTTCAAAAAACTAAATTACCATATGATCCCGCAATCCCAATTTTGGGTATATACCCAAAAGAATTGAAAGTAGGGACTCTAAGAAATATGTGTACACCATTTCTGATAGCAGCAGTATTCACAATAGTCAAATAATGGAAATAACCCAAGTGGCCATTGATGAATAAATAAAATATGGTATATTCTTACAATGAGATGATATTCAATCTTAAAAGGGAATGAAATTCTGACATGTTACAATGTGGATGAATCCTGAAGTGCCTTATAGGAAGAATCTGGAAAAGTCAAATTCGTAGTGACAGAAAGTAAAATGGTGGTTGCTGGGGGCTGGGGTGGAGAGAAAAGAATGCACAGTTCATATTTAATGAGTACAAAGTTGCAGTCTGGGAAGACAAAACTTCTGTGAATAGGTGGTGAAGATTGTTGCATAACAGTGTGAATGTGCTTAATACCGCTGAACTATATGATTGAAAATAGTTAAAATGCTAAATTTTGTTGTATATATTTTGCCACAATAAATAAAAGTTAGCTATTTATCTACAATAATATCCAGACATTTCACTCCTAGGTTTTTATACAAGAGAAAAAAATGCATACATCTATGTGAAATCTTGTATAAAAATATTCATAGCAGTTTTACTTGCAATAGCCTAATACTGGAGACAATTCAAATACCCGCCAACATGTAAATGGATAAACAAATTGTGGTATATCTAGGCAATGAAATAGTGCTCAACAATGAAAAATAATGGATCTTCAAGGTACACATCAATACTGAGAAATATCAAAATATCTATGCTGAATTAATGAAGACAGATAGAAAAAGATTACACTCTATATTCCATTTATATTAAGCTTTAGAAAATGCCTTCTAATATATAGTGACAGAAAGCAGGTGGCCTGTGGTTTTGTATGTGTGTATTGGGGATTTTCAAGAGGAAGTGACAGCAAGACAGAGTAAGATAGAAATATTCCAAAGGACCACTAGGAAACTTTGGGGGTGATAGATGTTTATCTTAATGATTTTCTCACAGACACATGCGATTGTCAAAGCTC
>NW_007214531.1:0-746 GCF_000164805.1 Carlito syrichta
CCCCTTCTTTCTCTGATGGTTTAGATGGTCATGATCTCAACCCTGGTCTCTAGTAATTACCTCCTAACCGGTTTCCCCACCAGTCTCTCCAGTTCCCCATCTTTGGAGCATATGCACCACAACCTTCTTTTGAAATGGAAAGCTGGTCATGCACTATTCCGTTTCTGCCTTTCAAATGTTCCCTGTGGCTTCAGTCCTAATTCCCCTGGAGGGGATACAAGGCCTGCTGCTCTCTAGTGTTCTTTCATTGCTCAGCTAGCATGATTTTGATGTTCCATCTACACTTCATTATCTGCTATTTTTCCAATGAGCAATGCATTTACCTATGCTATTCTTTATCTTTCTTGTTGTTCTCCATTCCATGAAGGTCTATTATTCCTTCAAGAGCTAGACAGCAGTCTCCTCTGAGAGAGCTGTCCAGGCTGCCTCTTACAAAGGCAGGTTAGCAGTTAGGCAGGGCCCTCACCAATTAATTTGGTGAACTTCCCACAGACCAGGAACTGGTTGTTGTTTCTGCAGGTCTAGAAACATGTATTTTGATGGTGCCATCAGTGACTATCAATATCTTTGGGACTTGCATAAATTAATCAAACTTACAGAATTGAAGGTTTTGTTTTGTTTTGTTTGAGATGGGGTCTTGCTCTGTTGCCCAGGATGGAGTACAGTGCTCACTGAACATCATGGCCCTCCATCTCCCAGTCTCAGCAATCCTCCTGAGACTATAGGCATTATCCCATGCTCGGCTA
>NW_007214532.1:0-1161 GCF_000164805.1 Carlito syrichta
TGCATAATGAACATTTGTGTACCTAACCCTGAATTGTACCTCACATATTTAAAATAAAAAAAGAAGGCTATAAAAGTGCCTATATTCGTGGGAAAAAGTGACTGCAAGTTGCTCTTACGTGACATATAAGCAAAGAAGAGTGAAGTTGATGATGACATCACTTATTCCATTGTCCCGTAGCGTTGATTCAGTTGATTTAGCTGGCTAAGTAGGTTTGGTCTCCCTTCCTACCCCCACCCCCACAATCCATACGTGTTCCTTCTAGAAGTTTAAGCTCCATGGAGGAAAATAATGATGTGACCCTGCTGCAACCCAGCAAGTTCTCTTAGTCCCAATAGGGAAATCGAGTTCTACAGCGGTAGGGCACTGATATCAACTCTGCCTTGTCTCTCATATCTTGACTGCAGAGTCTCCTTCCAGAGTGCTGACTGAGACAATTTCTTTTTATACCACCTTGAGGACTTACAAAAAAAATAAAGGTGGGACTTGATTCTTGATTGCCTTGACCTTTATTATTTACCCAATAAACCCATCTCATCTGGAACACCCCTTATTCTGGTGAGTCCTCAACCTCAAATCAGGACATGCACATATTCAGAGTGATTTCCTTGAGTGGCTTTGCCTTTATCAGCCTGCATCACCCTCTTGTTTTTCTTGGATCTCATTCTTGCCCGTCAAGAGGCTTTGATAGGGGTAGTGAGGGTGATGCATCTCTTTCTTGGTCAGTCACATGGAATATTGATATACTTACTGGGAGTTCAGAGCTCACCATTTCTATTTCTTAATTGCTCTTCAAGATTCATCACATTTTTAGTTTTTTCATTTAGTGAGCTTTAGCTTTTTGAGCGTACGTCTCAATACACATTTGCCAAAATAATTTGCACAATGAAATAGCAATAAAGAGAAGACTTATAAATCCACATGGGGAACAAAAACCAAAGCACTCTAGTGCTTTCAGTCTTGTGGTTTAGGGAGTATTCTTTTATATTGTTGCAGAATCAGAAAAGTAATTTTACCAGAAAAGAACTCATAAAATTCTGTGGCTTTTTGGGGGGGTAGTCAGACAACTTGGTTTCATGTCATTATTTTAGCAGATTGCAAGACAATTTCTTTTTTCCACTTTCCACAATGAAAAGTTGACTTAGTCATAGGCTTATAATA
>NW_007214533.1:0-725 GCF_000164805.1 Carlito syrichta
AAGTTTAAGCTCCATGGAGGAAAATAATGATGTGACCCTGCTGCAACCCAGCAAGTTCTCTTAGTCCCAATAGGGAAATCGAGTTCTACAGCGGTAGGGCACTGATATCAACTCTGCCTTGTCTCTCATATCTTGACTGCAGAGTCTCCTTCCAGAGTGCTGACTGAGACAATTTCTTTTTATACCACCTTGAGGACTTACAAAAAAAATAAAGGTGGGACTTGATTCTTGATTGCCTTGACCTTTATTATTTACCCAATAAACCCATCTCATCTGGAACACCCCTTATTCTGGTGAGTCCTCAACCTCAAATCAGGACATGCACATATTCAGAGTGATTTCCTTGAGTGGCTTTGCCTTTATCAGCCTGCATCACCCTCTTGTTTTTCTTGGATCTCATTCTTGCCCGTCAAGAGGCTTTGATAGGGGTAGTGAGGGTGATGCATCTCTTTCTTGGTCAGTCACATGGAATATTGATATACTTACTGGGAGTTCAGAGCTCACCATTTCTGTTTCTTAATTGCTCTTCAAGATTCATCACATTTTTAGTTTTTTCATTTAGTGAGCTTTAGCTTTTTGAGCGTACGTCTCAATACACATTTGCCAAAATAATTTGCACAATGAAATAGCAATAAAGAGAAGACTTATAAATCCACATGGGGAACAAAAACCAAAGCACTCTAGTGCTTTCAGTCTTGTGGTTTAGGGAGTATTCTTTTATATTG
>NW_007214534.1:0-2043 GCF_000164805.1 Carlito syrichta
ATGTTTTGCATTATTTTTCTTTTAAAATTATTGATAATTATAGCTTTAAAAATATTTACCTAATATATACATCAGAAATATCAAAATTAATGTTTAGAAATATAACAGGATATTTTTCAGATAATATTCTGAAAAGCAATTTTGGGAAATTGGAAGGACACCAAACATAACTTATTTGTCTCTTCCTATTTGGTGTGTGTTCATTACTTTTAAGATGTGCATAATAACCATCATTGGTTACATGTGATAGTCTTTCTGGGTGAACTGGACCCCTTAAACTGTCAACAAATATAATAACCTGCCAATAGAGGTCATATTCAATAAACAATCTGAGAAGTAGAGTGCTGAAATCTAAACTTATGAGGATTTCCAACGGTTCTTATGTGGTACTTAAAGTGCATACTACTAAACCATACTGGAAACTAAACCTCAACTTCCTTAAAATGTTTTGACACTTTGTAAATTGTACTGAATTAAAAATGCTAAGGATTAGAAATGTTATTTGTGTGTGTAAGTGAATATTTACTCTTTCCTCTAAGATAATTCAGTTGATGCAAATGATCAAAATTATTTTTACTTCCATTTTTTCTTATATAGCTTTAAAATGTCTTCAGTATAAAGCAGATATAGAATTCACTGTATATGCTTTTTGTTTGAGTTTTTCCATCAATAAAATGGAAATATTTACTTACTACTTATTTAAAAATTGCATTTGAAAGGAATTATCTATAAAGCACATGAAATGACATCATTTTCTTAAGAAGCAAAACAAATGAAAAAAATTCAAATTTATGCAAACATAAATAGTAAATGTATAAGCAAAATTAAAAATACAACAGATTACCACCAAATACTTATCTCTAGCCTCTTTAAGGCAGGATAGAACAATAGAAGGTACATGATGTTTAGAACTTGCTAATTTGAGTTTATTTGGGTTTAAACCCTCCCTCTATTTTCACTGGGTGGTGATTTTTGTCCAAATCATGTAACCACTTTGAACTTGATTTTCATCCTGTGCTGGAAATAACATTATTGTTATACAGTGGTTCCTCCAAATATGCAACCTTTGCAATAGACATGGTTTTAGAGTTGTACTATCCAATATATGGCAGCACTAGCCATTGTGACTATTTAAATTTTAATTTTAAATACTTAAAAAATTATAAATTCACTTTCTCACTTGCACAAGTCATATTTCAAGTGTTCATAATGTAGCTAGGGACTGCCATATTGGACAGTGGAGATACAAAAAACATTTCCAGCCACATAGAAAATTCTATTTGACAGAACTAGTAAGGGCACAACTATTAATATTATGTGAAAAAAAAAGTTTTGTGAGAAAATATTTTGGAAAGCTAATTAAACAAAGTGAAGCATATTTATTTTTCATCGATGTATCACAGTTGTACATCTTTTGGGGTATATGTGATATTTTGATAGTGGTATACAATGTGTAATGTTCAAATCAGGATAATTGGGATACCCACGTATTCATTACTTCAAGCATTCATCTTTGCTTTGTGTTGAGAACATTAAAATCCTCTTCTAGTTATTTTGAAAAATACAATAAATTATTATTAACTGTAATTCCCTATCATGCTATTGAATACTAGAACTTATTCTTTCTGTCTAACAGTATTTTGCACTTATTAGCCAACTTGTCTTCATACCCTTCCTTCTCAGACTCTAGTAAATATTATTCTACTCTCTACTTCTATGAGATTCACTTTTTTAGCTTCCATGTGACATGAGAAACATGTATTTGTCTTTTCGTGTCTGGTTTATTTCATTTAATATAATGACTACCACTTCTATCTATATTGCTGCAAATGGCAGAATTTCCTTCTTTTTGTGATTGAATAATATTCCATTATGTGGATGTACCACATTTTCTTTATCAATTTATCCACTGGTGGACACTAATGTTGATTCCACAGTTTAGCCTTTGTGAAGAATGCTGAAATAACGTGGGACTGCAGACATCTCTTCAGTATGCCGATTTTCTTTTCGATATATATCCTGCAGTGGGATTGTTAGATCATA
>NW_007214535.1:0-2047 GCF_000164805.1 Carlito syrichta
GTGTGTTCATTACTTTTAAGATGTGCATAATAACCATCATTGGTTACATGTGATAGTCTTTCTGGGTGAACTGGACCCCTTAAACTGTCAACAAATATAATAACCTGCCAATAGAGGTCATATTCAATAAACAATCTGAGAAGTAGAGTGCTGAAATCTAAACTTATGAGGATTTCCAACGGTTCTTATGTGGTACTTAAAGTGCATACTACTAAACCATACTGGAAACTAAACCTCAACTTCCTTAAAATGTTTTGACACTTTGTAAATTGTACTGAATTAAAAATGCTAAGGATTAGAAATGTTATTTGTGTGTGTAAGTGAATATTTACTCTTTCCTCTAAGATAATTCAGTTGATGCAAATGATCAAAATTATTTTTACTTCCATTTTTTCTTATATAGCTTTAAAATGTCTTCAGTATAAAGCAGATATAGAATTCACTGTATATGCTTTTTGTTTGAGTTTTTCCATCAATAAAATGGAAATATTTACTTACTACTTATTTAAAAATTGCATTTGAAAGGAATTATCTATAAAGCACATGAAATGACATCATTTTCTTAAGAAGCAAAACAAATGAAAAAAATTCAAATTTATGCAAACATAAATAGTAAATGTATAAGCAAAATTAAAAATACAACAGATTACCACCAAATACTTATCTCTAGCCTCTTTAAGGCAGGATAGAACAATAGAAGGTACATGATGTTTAGAACTTGCTAATTTGAGTTTATTTGGGTTTAAACCCTCCCTCTATTTTCACTGGGTGGTGATTTTTGTCCAAATCATGTAACCACTTTGAACTTGATTTTCATCCTGTGCTGGAAATAACATTATTGTTATACAGTGGTTCCTCCAAATATGCAACCTTTGCAATAGACATGGTTTTAGAGTTGTACTATCCAATATATGGCAGCACTAGCCATTGTGACTATTTAAATTTTAATTTTAAATACTTAAAAAATTATAAATTCACTTTCTCACTTGCACAAGTCATATTTCAAGTGTTCATAATGTAGCTAGGGACTGCCATATTGGACAGTGGAGATACAAAAAACATTTCCAGCCACATAGAAAATTCTATTTGACAGAACTAGTAAGGGCACAACTATTAATATTATGTGAAAAAAAAAGTTTTGTGAGAAAATATTTTGGAAAGCTAATTAAACAAAGTGAAGCATATTTATTTTTCATCGATGTATCACAGTTGTACATCTTTTGGGGTATATGTGATATTTTGATAGTGGTATACAATGTGTAATGTTCAAATCAGGATAATTGGGATACCCACGTATTCATTACTTCAAGCATTCATCTTTGCTTTGTGTTGAGAACATTAAAATCCTCTTCTAGTTATTTTGAAAAATACAATAAATTATTATTAACTGTAATTCCCTATCATGCTATTGAATACTAGAACTTATTCTTTCTGTCTAACAGTATTTTGCACTTATTAGCCAACTTGTCTTCATACCCTTCCTTCTCAGACTCTAGTAAATATTATTCTACTCTCTACTTCTATGAGATTCACTTTTTTAGCTTCCATGTGACATGAGAAACATGTATTTGTCTTTTCGTGTCTGGTTTATTTCATTTAATATAATGACTACCACTTCTATCTATATTGCTGCAAATGGCAGAATTTCCTTCTTTTTGTGATTGAATAATATTCCATTATGTGGATGTACCACATTTTCTTTATCAATTTATCCACTGGTGGACACTAATGTTGATTCCACAGTTTAGCCTTTGTGAAGAATGCTGAAATAACGTGGGACTGCAGACATCTCTTCAGTATGCCGATTTTCTTTTCGATATATATCCTGCAGTGGGATTGTTAGATCATATGGGAATTCTGTTTTGGTTTTTTGAGAAACTTCCATACTGATTTCCGTACTGACTATGCTACTTTACATTCCACCAACAGGGGTTAAATTTTCTCCTTTTTCTTCACCTTTGCCAACATTTGTTATTTTTCTGTCTTTTTGGTAATAGCCATTCTAACTGGGGTGAGATGATATCTCATTATGGCTTTGATGTGCATT
>NW_007214536.1:0-765 GCF_000164805.1 Carlito syrichta
CAAACCTTATGTCTAAACACTAAACTACATAATTCTAAATCAAATAAGGAGTGAGTATACTTGTACCATTTATTACTTAAGCAATATCTAGTAACTTATAACCAAGTGAAAGAAAGCATTCTTGATGTGCTTCAGAGTTCTGGATAAACAATTAATCTTTATCTTAGGATAAAGATTAATCGTTAACCCTTGCATATGTTAGAAAAGGCCAAGCGGCATAGTGGGAAAATGGAAAAATGAACCATGACATTCTCAGGTTAGCTGTGAGTACTTTGCATAAACATGCCATTTTCTTCTTCCACGACTGCACAGAATTTCTTCAGCCGTACCGACAGCAAGGATGGAAGATAGAAGGGCCTCAGCTCTTTGCGGCCGGGGGTCCTCAGCGCATCTGGACTTTGTCAATCAGGTGGGCCTCCAAGGCTGGCTCCCAACATCTCCCCCTTTTTTGTTTTTTAATACGAAGCCGTGAAATTCCGTTCTTAGTCGAGAGATGTTATTTTTCAATGATTTGAAGATGACTGGAAGCAAACACAACAGTAACAAGATTATACCTGCAATAACTTTTCCTTGTCTCCTTGGAGATGTATTAGATTTTCCTTATTTTTTTCATTTTAAATATGTGGGGTACAATTCAAGGTTAGGTATACAAGTGTTCATTATGCAGATACCTTGTTGATGAGGTGTAGCTCCCCCTCCCCTGATAGTTTCCCAATATTGCCAATCCCACACCCTCTCCCACCCCCCAGCAGTTTCCCACTACTG
>NW_007214537.1:0-1446 GCF_000164805.1 Carlito syrichta
TGTCAAAAGTCAAAGACTAAAAAAAAAAGTCAAAGGCAAAGACAGACTTCTAAAAGGAGCAAGAGAAAGGTGTCAAGTCACTGTAAGGGAATCCCCATCAGACTAACAGTGGATTTCTCAGCAGAACCCTTATATGCCAAGAGATAATGGAATGATATATTCAAACGGCTGAAAGAAAAAAGAAAAGGCTGTCAGTCAAGAATACTATGCCAAGCATGGCTACCCTTCAAAAATGAAGAAGAAATAGTCTTTCCCAGATAAGCAAAAACTGTTAGAATTCATCACCACCGTACTGAACTTACAAGAAATGCTTAAGGGAGTCCTATATACATAAGCAAAAGGACAGTATCTACCATCATGAAAACACATAAAAGAATAAAACTCACTGGTAGAGCAGACACACAAACACTGAAATGTTACCACTACAGAAAACCACCAAACTGCAATGATAAACAATAAGAGGAAGAAAGGAACAAAGGATCTATAAAACAAACAAATTAACAAAATAATAGAAATAAGGCCTCACATATCAGTAACAACCTTGAATATAAGCTGATTAAATTCCCCACTTAGAAGATATATGCCTGGCATGGTGGCATGCACTTATAGTCCTAACTACTCAGGAGGCTGAGGTGGGAGGATCCCTGGAGCCCAATATTTTGAGGCTGCAGTGTGCTATGGTTATACCACTGTACTCCAGCCTAGGCAATAGTGAGACCTCATCTCTAAAATACACACACACACACACACACACACACACACACACACACACACACGAACTGGCTGGATAGATTTTTAAAAAATGACCCAACTATATGTTGCCTACAAGAAACTCATCTCACCTGTAAAAACACACAGTCTGAAAATGCAGGCATGGGAAAAATATTTCATGCAAACAGACACCAAAAGTGAGTAGAAGTAGCTATACTTGTATCAGACAAAATAGACTTTTTTAGTCAAAAACTAAAAAGAGATAGGGTCATTATATAATGGTAAGGGGATCAATTCAGCAGAAGAATATAACAGTTGAAAATATATATGCACCCAACACCAGAACACCCAGATAGATAAAGCAAATATTATTAGATCTAAAGGGAGAGATAGACCCTAAAGTGATAATAGTTGGGAACTTTACCACCTACTCTCAGCGTTGGATAGATCATCTAGACATAAAGTTAACTAAGAAAGTTTAGATTTAAGGCTGGGTGTGGTGGCTCATGCCTATAATTTTCAGCACTTTGGGAGGTGGAGGCAAAAGGATTGCCTGAGCCCAGGGCTTCAAGACAAACCCGGGCAACTCGGCAAGACCTCATCTCTACAGAGAAATCAAAAAATTAACTGGGCACACGCCTATAGTTCCAGCTGCTTGGAAGGCTGAGGCAGAAGGATCTCCTGAGTCCAACAGGTCAAAGATGTGGTGGCTGTGCCACTGCACTCCAACCTGGG
>NW_007214538.1:0-709 GCF_000164805.1 Carlito syrichta
TTGAAGTCTGGAAGTGTAATATCTCCTGCTGTGTTTCTTTTGCTAAGGATTGTTTTGTTTATTCGTGGTCGTTTATGTTTCCATATAAATTTCTGTATTGTCATTTCCAGGTCTAAGAATGATACTGGTAACTTAATGGGTATTGCATTGAATCTGTAGATTGCCTTTGGTAGGATGGACATCTTAACAATGTTGATTCTTCCTATCCATGAACATGGGATATTTTTCCATTTGTTTGTGTCTTCTGGATTTCTTTGAGCAGTGTTTTGTAGTTTTCACCACAAAGGTCTTTCACTTCTCTGGTTAGGAAGATGCCGAGGTATTTCTTTTTTTTTTTGGTGGCTACTGTGAATGTGATTGTGCTTTTTATTTGGGTATCTGCCTGTTTGTTGTTGGTGTAGAGAAATGCAACTGTCTTTTGCACATTTATTTTGTAACCCGAGGCCTTCCCAACGTCCTTTATCAAGTAGGGTTTTGACAGATTCTCTTGGATTTTCAAGGTATAGAATCATATCATCAGCAAAGAGGGATAACTTGACTTCCTCTTTTCCTATTTGGATGCCCCTGATGTCCTTCTCTTGTCTAATTACCTGAGCTAGGACTTCCAACACAATATTGAACAAGAGGGGTGAGAGTGGACAACCTTGTCTTGTTCCAGTTTTCAGGAGAAATGGTTTTAGTTTCTGACCATTTAGCAATATGCTAGCTG
>NW_007214539.1:0-1659 GCF_000164805.1 Carlito syrichta
AAAAAAAAGAGAGGTTTTAAATCAGTTACTACTCTTCCACCTAAAGAAACTAGAAAAAAAGACTTAATTAAGCCCTAATCAAGCAGAAGAAAGGAAATAATAAAAATCAGAGAATAAATCAATAAAATAGAAAAACAATAAAGAAAATCAATGAAACCAATATCTGATTATTTTAAAAGGCTATACAATTTCTAGATTAATGAAGATTAAAAAAAATAACATGAATGGCTGTTGAATTTTATCTTTTCTGCAACATGTAATTTCTCTTTTTAGGTTGTTAATATAGTGATTTGTATTGATTGCATTTCAGATGTCAAGAAAATTTGATGTTTCTTTAGCAGGTTGGCTGGTTATGCATTCTGTCAGCAGTCATTTGCCTTTATTTGGTTTTCATTTTAAAAATATATTTCGCTTAATATAGAATTTTATGTTGACATCTTTTTTCAGTATTTTAATGATTTCTTTCTGTGCTGCATTTTGAATAACTTTTATCACTGTCTTCTCAGCTAAGCTTGTCTTTCACTATGTTTAATCTGCTGTTACTCCTGTTCAGTTCACTTTCATTTCAGATATGTTTTCATCTCTAAAAGTTTATTTTGGATTTTTAAAACATTTTTTCTTTCTTTCTTTATTGTGCTCAAGTTTTCCTCTTTTTTCTTGAACATATAGACAATATTTATAGTAGTTTTATCTTCTCTGGTTATTTTCATCATCTCTGTCATTTCTTGGTCTGTTTCTCTAGATTTATTGTACACGATTATGGGTTATGTGTTTATTTGCATGCCTCTCAATTTTAATTGAGTATCAGACTTTGTGAATTTTATGTTTTTGATTGATGGACTCATTTTTTAAAAGTCTGTGCTGGATTTCAGCTTAGTTACCTGTAGTCAGTTGGATCCTTTAGAACTTTTAAGTTTTGTCAGGGCATATCTACAGCAACTTTTATCCTAGGTCTAACTTCCCCTCATCACTAAGATGATACCGTTCTGAGGCTTATCTCTGCTGTCCTGTGTGTTATAAGATCTTTCTAGTCTAGTTGTTAGGGATATACACTATTCCTAGGTCTGCATAATCTTATGAAACTACCCTTCCTATTTTTGCAGTGGTTCTGTTTCTGGCTTTAGGTAGTTATACTGTGTGAACAAATTACTACTCAGTCAAAGAGTTAAAAGGATTTTTGTGCTCTTTCTGCCTGTGCATATCATTCTTTTCTATTGCTCTGCTTCACAAATTCTGGCTGCCTTTCCCTGCCTGAAATCTGAGCTCCATCTCAACTGTATGTGATCACCAAGCGCTGTTTGATTTCCCCTTCCTTGTACCACAGCTTGGAAATTGCCTCTAGTTAGTAATCTTGCCATTGTAGGACTGACCTTGTTTGTTATTTCAGAGATCACAGTCATCCACTGCCTGTCATTCAGTGTCTGAAAACTTGTTTCATATGTTTTGTCCAATTTTTTAGTTGCTTAAGGTGGAAGAATAAACCTGGTTCCTATTATATCATCTTGGCAAGAAGTGGAATTTCAGCCTTTTAATTTTGAGATTTTTTAAATACAGAAGTTTAAACTTATGGTTGTTTATTGATATTTTCTTTTGTGATTCCTTCAATTGGGTTTATAGTTTGAAAATCATTTTTCCATTTATATATTTGATAAATACCTA
>NW_007214540.1:0-768 GCF_000164805.1 Carlito syrichta
GGTACTGATGCAACTTCCTTTAAAAATAGAACCAGTTGAACTAAAAAGTCACTTAAAGAAGAATATGAGGAATGTGTGGTAAAGGCGGTACTCAGATATAAAAAAAAATCCTGATGGCATCCACAAAAGGCTGAAGTTCCAGGAACACTGCCACTGTCTAATGCTGTCTGTCTTTCTGAAACACTGCGTCACTGGCTGCATGCCCCTCCCCTGCTCAGACACTTTCAGCGGCTCCCTCCTCCCCCAGTAGTCAAGGATATTCACTCTCTGTTCTTACCTGGTCTGCAACTTGAGCAACCATTTCCCACACCAGACTTAACCTTCTGTGGCCCCAGCTTCTCTCCACTGATCACTTCTTTGCCTTTTCATTTCTAGGTAGCTCCAACCCTTTTCCCAGAATATGCCTCCAGCCTTTGTCTTTTGTATTTTCTCATCTTGCCTAAGTCACACCCCATCCGTTCCTTCAGGTCCAAGCTCAAGCCCTGCTTGTCGGGTAACAGTTGGACCCAGCACCGAGACTTCCAGCAGCACCGCCCTGTCTGCGCCAGGCCTGCAGTGCTTGTCCATCACTCCATGTTTACAGAGTACCCGCCACGTTCTGATGTTTATCCCAGACCCTAGGAAGTAGTGCAATGTGCGGGGGTAAGCCCTGCGTTCGGTCAATTCACAGTACCTAGCGGAAACGAGACAAGCCAAACGCCATAATGTGTGAAGTTCCAGATATTGTCAAGGGAGGGGGCTTTGGGGATCCAGCAGGGAGATCCCGCC
>NW_007214541.1:0-1024 GCF_000164805.1 Carlito syrichta
AAAGAAAAGAAAAAGAAAGAAAAGCATGTAAAGTTCTTAAAGCAGTAACTGGAACACCCCAAGAGCTCTTTTTATTCTCAATTCCTACTACTAGTAATAATACTATTACTATCATTATTTCCGTTATGGGGTCACAATATATCTTCCTTTCACTTCTATCCACTAGTTCTGGTTCTTCCTTCTAGAGTTAGGCTTATTAATGAGGATCCCTTTTCTATATAATGGTCATCTAATATTTGATCATATACCCCCTTATGCTTCCCTTATGTAGGCAAGACATCTGAGCTTCTGCAGCCCCTCATCTCATGACTGTCAGCATTCTAACGTCTCTTTCCTGTGAATAAGAGCTCCAGTTATGAGCCAGGCATCGTGCTGAGCTTTTTACTTGCATTATGTGATCTAATCCTTAGGTTGAGTCAGGGAGGGAACATCCATTCTGATTTTATCAGTGAGGTAAGTGACTATGCCAAGGACTCATGGTGGTTGTGCTGAGATTTGATAACCAGCACACTGTTACGCCATTTGTGTTCTTTTGCACTCTCTCTCCCTCTCCCTCTTTTTCTCTCTCCCTTTCTTTCTCTCTCTTCTTTTAAAATGTGACATCAGAACTCTCAATCTATAAGGACACAAACCAGAAGAGTGATTATCTACCAATATCTAACAGCCATATCACTCTTTTCGTACCTAAGCAACCTATAATTTTAAAAACCCTCAGGTTTTTGCATTTTAGCACATAAACAACAATTTAAATGAGGTATCCTCTACCTAAAATTAGGGTAATGACTTTTTTTTTTAACTAAGGGCATGGTTTTGTATAGCCTGTTGCAATCTCTCCACTTCATTTTAGAATCATCCTTCCCTCCTGTTGAGATTCTTTTGGATCTTAAGTCTGTCATTTATCATTTGAGCTATTGTTCCAGCTATTTATCCTGATAATGTATCTTCACAAAAATTATCAGTAGAGAGTTACAAAGATCCAAGACACACAGTGAGCATTTCTGAATGTCTGAAACTTTGCTGGTAC
>NW_007214542.1:0-2591 GCF_000164805.1 Carlito syrichta
GACGGTGTGTGCCTTGAAAGCAACCTACTGGTTTGACTTCTGTTACTAGCCATCATTTGTCAATTATTTTGTCAAATGACACAAGAAATTGCTACCATGGATTGAGCGCAGGAGTGCCTAGTACTGTGCTAAGCACCCTACCTGGGTTGTCTTATTTGCTTCTTAAAACATCCCTGGAAGGATCATATGACTGGACTTCGAGTGTCTTTTACCTTGGAATGATGGGTGGGGAAATACATGAGTGATTTGGCGGGGGGAGATTCCAGTGAGACACCGATACCACTGATTCTATTTAAATGTGGGCCAACAGGATATGTCTTCAAACATGT
The DNA here is from genome assembly GCF_000164805.1 of Carlito syrichta. Lineage (NCBI taxonomy): Eukaryota > Metazoa > Chordata > Mammalia > Primates > Tarsiidae > Carlito > Carlito syrichta. The sequence continues at coordinate 330 of NW_007214542.1, forward strand.
GAAAGCAGAGATATTTGTTAAAAATAACTTGGCAAGAATAGTTTGTATAATGGAATAAAGGTCTGTGTGTTTTAGATCCTCAGAATACATTTATAAAAACCACAAATCCTTAAATTGCCAGTAAAATAAATGCTTGGTCGTGACTCGCCCCTTAATCATCCAGGAAAATTAGATAAGAACTACAGAGCTATGGGAGCACTTCCTTTGGGACGTGTTGCTACACTTTGGCAAAGTGGTGGGGGGGGAGAGACCTGAGAACAAACAGTGGTGTTTTCCTCCTTAAGCAACCGTGAAAGAAAAAACAATCAACAGTCACTTTTGAGACAATGGAAGCCTCCAGACTGAAACGCATTGCGAGTTCATCACGCTATTAGAAAAAGATACAGTCTCTCTGCTATCACCTAACCACATTAAGCATGATGAAATGATGAAATGCGCTGTGAGCTGAGTCATGGATTTCATACTTGGACAATGAGGGTGTCACAAGGGATAATCATTTTAAGAAGCGTTGGGCAAACTTTTTCCACCTTGGCCAAAATGAGTAAGCACAGACTTGCCTATGTGGGGACCAGAGACTCTTGACACACTTGAACTTTCACAGACGTACACCGGTCCTGCGAAAATGAATCCATCTATTCTACCTTCAGTGTTAGGCTTCGTTTTTTAAATGTACTACAAAGGCTTGGCATCATTGCTCGTGGCAGTGGCAGATTACGTGGGGGCAGAATCCCACCTGCCCGACGGACTCTAAATCCTCGGAAATGTCACTTCTCAAGCTTACGATGATCTCTCCAAACAGTCAAGTGTCGCTTCTGAAGACCCTTCTTTTCGAGGATGTCTTCTCCCGGTAGAAGACAAGGAGCATGGTTGCCAGTGGTTCAGAGGCCCCACTGTGGGGAAACTATAATTGCTCATCAGTGCACCCCTCTTATTTATCTAACACAGCAGCTGGCACTTCACGAAAGCTCAGTGAATAATGGCTATGTCGTGGCCAAAGACCTGACGCTCACTTTCTGTGTAATTTTGAGCTCGTCATTTAATACAATAAGGGACTTGAACTTAAAGAGCACCGATGTCTTTTCCAACTCTGGCATTTTATCCGTTCTTGACTGAGTCCCCGACTGCAGGGAAGACCCACGCTCCTCCCAAAACCACCGGAAGGAAATGTTCCCCACCTCGCTCTGTCAGCCAGGCCAGACAACCCCTCCGTCGGCCTCCCACCTTGCGGAGGTGCTCACCTTTTAGAAAAGTGCTCCAGAGGCAGCCCCCGCGGTGCTAACAGTCTCTTTCGCGAAGTAGTGAGCCCGTGCTGACCGCTTTGGTGCTACTCCCGTTTGGCTCTCAGGATTTTGTTCCCTCTTTGAGCGTTTTACCACAGCCGTTGAATTAAACTTGTCCTTGTGCTTTGTCGATTAAAATGTCTTTTCTCCACCACCAGGAGGCAGTGTTGAAGTGGCTCTAAGCTCAGGAAGGACCGGTCAACCCAGACCATTTGCATGACACTTGACCCCGCAGACCCTGATTCGGCTTCGCGAGTAAGTAACGCATGTCAGCATCTTTCTCACCAAGGAACAGCCAGTAGCCCTAAAAGATGTGTCCATACTCCTGCTGGAACGCAGTCTTTTGTTTTTTGAGTCAGAATCTCATTCTGTGGCCCAGGCTGGAGGGCAGTGGGATGCTCACAGCCACCACAACCTCAACCTGCTGGACTCAGGCGATCCTTCCAACTCAGCTGTCCAAGTAGCTGGAACTACAGGTGCACGCCACCACACCCAGCTGATTTTTTTATTATAGAGACGGGGTCTCGCCATGTTGCCTAGACTAGTCTTGAACTCCTGGGCGCAGGCAGTCCTCTTGCCTCGGCCTCCCAAAGTGCTGGAATGACGGGCATGAACCCCTGTGCCCAACTGGAATCCACATTTTTGGACCTCCGTGCGGTGTACAGTGTTACCATGTATAATGGTATCACGTGGAGTGTTCTTAAAGTTTGAGTTTCTGCTTACCCAGTCAAAACCTGTCACCATGCCACTAATCACTCCCCTATGATCTGACATTGACTGGCTCTTCTGTGTTTTAGAGAATGTGCCGAGCAGCTAAGGACAGATATTTAGAAAGTGCTTTGGGTTTTAAGTAGAGAGTGAGTGAGCTTGCAGGAAGACCTGAGAGGGAAACGAGGAAGGAAAGATCACTTTCTTTCTTTCTTTCTTTCTTTTTGAGTTGGAGTCTCACTGTCGCCCAGACTGGAGTGCAGTGGCCGCTCCC
>NW_007214542.1:2780-19987 GCF_000164805.1 Carlito syrichta
CCACTCACCTCCGCCTCCCAAAGTGCTGGGATTACAGGCTGAGCCACCGAGCCCGGCTTACTTTCTTTCTTTTTTAGTGCCAGGCACGTTTTATAGCTGTGCAGAAGCCTCACAGCAACATGCTGCGTGAGTATTTACTCCATTCTTATCGATGAGGCAGAAGACTAAAGCCAAACCTTACTGAAGGTTGAAGGGTTAATGAGGTGCTCAGGATTCGAACCCTGGCCTGAGTCAACAGTCACCTTACAAATAAAAGAAGGCCAGCACCAGGACAGCAGGTGAACTGGAAAGCGTGCCAAGTGGCACCACAGCCTCTCGGCGCAGTTTTCCGGTCTTGGCCACGGCCTGGAAGGTCACCACGAATGAGCGCAGAACCACAGCCTGGGAGAGACCCAGGCGCTGGCCGGCCCAGCACTGCAACCCGAGCCTCCCTGTGTGGCAGCTGACATGTTTCGACTTGCACTGTTTTCGTTGTCTTGGGCTTGTTTGACATCAGCCTTCCTAACCATCTTTCTGGACTGAAAGGTGTCCTCCCCAGGGCAGCCCTAAATTGCTCTTTCTGAATTGCAGGAAAATCATCAAAACGCTCCTCTCCCTGATTCCTAAAGCCCAAGCCACAGGAAGAGAGTTTTTAAGGCAAATAGAGTCATGGTCCCACCACAGGCCTCAGGCACCCTGTCCCAAACCCCACAGAGTTAAGAAACCCGGCCATGTCCAGGCCAGCGGATCGTGATGTTGTCAGTTCTATCTTACTCTCTTACTGACCATCACCTGTGCCTGGGTTTTCATAACAGCCAGTAAAATGGCTGACCCTTTACACACAAGATTCTTCTTCTCCTCCAACTGTAAACAGAAAGGTAGGGAGCTCTCAAAGAGCCGTGGTCTAAGCCCTCCAGGCCGCCGGACTTCTTGCCGGGAAAGAGACACCCAGGGGGCCAGAGCTAATCGCCAAGAGACTTTGCAACCGTTCCCATGCGGCAGTGTTCACCCTAGCATTCAGGATCTGAGTCGAGTTACGGGACCACGTTTCTTCCCAGAAGGCAGCTACTGAGTGCTTGACAGACTTTTGTAGAACAGGAATGAAGTCAGCCGTTGTTCTCGGTGCCCCCACAACTTTGTTCGCCCAGATGGGTGGAGAGAAACCATCCATGCTTCCTGAAAACCAGGAGTGCCCACATGCTGGACAGGAAGGGTAAGCCTGCAGCTAGACCCTCAGGCACGCAGCTGGGGTGGATCCCGCGAGCTGGGGCGTCTCTTCCAAGTGAAGAGAGGAAGCCCTGGCAGACCTCAGCCCAGACGCTGCTGCCACCATGGGCTCCTGAGGAAGGGAGGGAGGATACTGTGCTCCCAGCCACAGGGCAAGGGGCTGGGGGACAGAGAAATGGATGGCGGTGTGGACTCGACCCAGCTGGGAAAACCTTTGCACCAGGCGGGGGATGGGGGGGGTCACTTGCTGCCGTTTCCCCTTTGGTGTGGACGGTTTCCAGGGGAGTTGAGGGAGGACCCCTAGGCCTGGGGGAGGAAATGGAAGCAAGGGGGCAAAAACAGTAGCTTTCTGCAGAAAATGCAAACCCTCTCTCCTTCACACACACACACACACACACACACACACACACACACACACACACACACCACGTATTGCAATGGTGACTGTATTGCACGCCTGCATCTCAGACTGCTTAAAACGTGGAGCGGTGCCCTGTGATGACGTCGCGTGAAGGAGGCCATGGCGCCACACACTTCTCTTCCAGATGCAGCCCTCCCCCTCCCCCAGCTGTCTTAAAGAGCACTGCTGTGGGGAGGCCACCATCCACGGGCAAGCCAAGTCAGCCCGAGGCTGGGGGCGGTGGAAACCCGACATGGTGTCTCCCGGTTGCCACCAGTGTTGGGGCGCTTGAAGACTCCATACAAAGGCCTGCGGCGTGTTCCTCTCTCCAGGATGCTTGTCCTCATCACCCACGACCATCCCAGCCAGTACCAGTCACCGTTGTGCCTCCAACTCGCAAGCCGCAGTGGATTTGCATTCTGGTAGGACGGCTCTTGGATGGAGCTCGTGGACACCCCAGGCGCTCCCACCCCGAGCTGCTGACTGAGAACCTTCTGTGACGGCCCCCTTTCTGCGCTCTGCTAACGGGCTAGCAACCGGTGGCAGCATAATTGGCCGTTTGTTTCTCCCGTTAAGGGGCCGGTGGTAACTGCGGCTTCTCGGCCAAGAGCAGGGCCTCACCCTGAGCAAATTTGGCCTTAAACACCGGCCGTCAGAAAACCCACTTCTCAGCTGCCAGATACGCTAACGTAAACATGATTCCTTTTTGGAAAGCAGGACGGATCCGAACTGGATCAGAGAACCGTTGCCTCTTTTCACCTTCAGTTCTGATCTGTCAATGAACAAAGGGTAAAAGGCCCAGGCCAGGTGACCAGCCTCCGAAACAGACGCCATCGCGGCTGATACAATAACTCGGAAGTCTCAGAGGTCCTGGACATACAGTTATCTGTGTAGATAAACCTCTCTGCACTGTGTGCACATCCACACTCTTAAATAAACAAACATGTACATGTATTCATTTACCGAGAAGAGATTTCAAAGGAAAGACATGAAAAACTGTTTAAAGTGTTCTTTGCCAATTATCGCAATCTAACCTAAATCATACACTGTATTTCACCCCCCCAAAAATGTGTGAAGCGTTTAAGTATTTGGAAAGGAAAGAAGTAAGCATTTATTGAGACCAAATTATTTTTTCCCCTCCATTTTAAATGCTATTTACCTACTCAGCACTTATACAGCACAAACCATGTACCAGGCGCTATTCTAAGCACTCTATAAATATTAACTTATTTAATCACACAACAACCCTATGAAATATGTACTATTATTATCCCCGTTAGACAGATGAGGACACTGCATACAAAGAGGTCGAAGAAATTGCCCAGGGTCACACGGCTACTAGCGGTCAAGCTATAACGTCTATGCTATTATAAAGTTACAGTCTAGACATTAAAGTTTGCTGTGATGTTATTTTGTTTTAAACTACTAAATAAGAAAATGATGATGGGTCCTCTATCCTACCTTGGGGAGGTGAATCAATCTCTCTCTCTCTCTCTAATTTACTTTCTAAATAAACAATGTTGTCTAATCTAAAAAAAGAAAAAGAAAAAGAAAATAATCATCTCAACAAGGAAATATTCCTAATTTATTTTTTTAAATGAGACGATAGTTTTCGTTTTTACCATGTACATATATGCTTTTTCAAATATGTGTGTATGCCTTGTAGAATTTCTGGAAGGAAGTTAGAGCAATCAAAATAAAATCTTATTTGACAGTGGAGGTCCCTAACGCATGTCCGTTCATTACAGTAGTAATATGGGACCACGTTTTAATGTAGTCAGTCTGTCCCCATCTCTCAAATCCTACCACCACCATAGCTCAGGCTTCAACCTTTCTCACCTTTGAATCTTGTCCCCGCCCCTGTTTGGTTTATGACTGATGGACTGATCCTTCTGGCGCACGTATGGCTTCATGACACTTTCTGCTTAAAATATTTCTGTGTTTCAGGTAGGGTGTTCTCCTGCACGTCAGAGACCCGATTCTAACACCACAGAGGGTGTTTGAGATTCCTCCCGTTTTCCTCCTACTCAACAGCCATCTTTCAGTCGCCTTTTTTCTTTCACCTACATGCTCTCCTACCTCTCATCTCCTGACTCACCGTACTGGTCTCCTGCCCTCACCCAACCTAGCCTCTTCCCCAGCACTCTTGAAATACCACCCCAGGTCTACGCCGAAGACCATTCCTGACCTCTCACTGTGTCTGGTTTAGATGCCCTCTGAAGGGTCAGCACGCCACCATGTTCACGCCCCTGAAGTTCAGTCAATTATTCATTCCTTCAGAGAACATCAACAACTTCCAGTTGCACAACTAAGCGCATATGCTATCCAATAAGTGAGCGTTCTGAGGAACAACAGGTTCCCAGTTTTTATTTTTTAATACTCAGCAGTTGGCACAGTGATCAACAAATTCAAAACAAATAGCTAAATTTCTAGAAGGCACATATGCATTAGAAATGCTATGGGCTGGGCTCGGTGGCTCAGCCTGTCATCCCAGCACTTTGGGAGGCTGAGGCGAGAGAATTGCCTGAGTCTGTGGGTTCGATACCCACCTGGCCAACTTGGTGAGACTTCATCTCTACAATAAATAAAAAAAAATGAGCCGGGCATGGTGGCATGCACCTGTAGTCCCAGTTCCTTGGAAGGCTGAGGAAGAAGGATCGCCTGAGCCCAGCAGGTCGAGGCTGCAATGACTGTGAGCGTGCTACTGCACTCCAGTCTGGGTGACAGAGTGAGACTTCTACTCAAAAAAAAAGGAAAAGGAAAAAAAATGTTATTCAACCAATGAAATCATTGAATTATGTAGAATACACTAGTCAAGTCAAGGTTTTGGGGGGAAATAATATCAGACTTACCTACAGGATCAATGAAAAAGTACCAAATGCAGCAGTAAGATATCCCTTTGTCATGTTAGTATTCACAAGTTCCTGGCATAAATAAGAGCTCAAAGATGTATGCCTTCAAAACTACATTGGTAACATCCAAGTAAATTATTACAAATCTTCTCAAAATAGCTGTAATTTTCCCCAAAAGTTCTATTCTTCTTTTGTGTTAGATGTTTAAATAGCTTCATGTAAATTGTTTTTTTTAACACAACAGCTTTTAATTAAAAAGTGAGGATAATCTTAATTATTCAAAAGATCACTATTATCTAGAACAATTATACAAAGACATTCTTAAAGTTTTTAGCAACGAATTAAGTCGAATTATCTCTTCAAAATGTGACTGAGTTTAGCCTATTCTACTATCTGTAATTACAACTTCTTTAGATGTATGTTTGTTTAATCTCTGATGTCCACATAAGGCTATAAACTAAGCATCTGAATTTCTATAATCAGTCAGCACAAAACAAATAGGAAAAAAATGTTTTTAAAATCTTCATTTCCGCTTCAGTTTCTGAAGAGGATGATTAATTCATGAAAGACCAACATATGCTCACAAGACACCAAAAACGCCTGATAAACTCACATATTTTCATATGTCAGAGATCTGCAGAAACAACCAGAGGGAGAGGAGTCACTCAAAAGACAGTTGAGGATGTTCAGCTCTGCTGGAAGTCTTTGCTGAGGCTGATACTGGAAGGCACCCAGAAATCTGGGTGAGTCCTGGGAGGGGTCCTGCCGGGAGCACTGCCTTGAACTGAAGTGCCAACTGGAGAACTGAAGGACATCGAATGGAGTCTGTCTCCCTTTCAGAACACTGTCATGTCTTAGGTTATAGGGCCACGATACCAGAAGCTAAATAGCTTTCAAAGACGGAGTAGAAACTCCTATGACCTCTCAGGGCTAAAAAGTAAAACATCTTCCAGGCTCTTAGTTAGAGAGCACTGTAGGCTCACATTTTAACCAGAAGTAGACTGCTCATCACTAGAATTGCAACTAGCCTCTACCTGGCTCAGTTTGTAATTGGACCCCCCCCATTCCACACATATGCACATAACCATCTATCTATCTGGTGGAGAAAAGGTCAAGTCATGTCTGGTGAAAGAAGACAACATCTAAAACTGCTACAGTTTTTAGTATTTGATCAAATGTTTTTAAGAAAATAAAGAGAAAGATTACACAATTGATATTCAAAAGAAAAAATACATATGCATATATGATTTGCACATTAGTGAGCATAAAGAGACTTTGAAAAAGCTATCAAAAATAAGGTCAAGACAATTGAGTAATTGATTATCAAATTAAATTAAAAGATAAAAATTTCAACAGAGATTAATATATATTTATAAGTATTTATAATAATTATGAATATCAAAAGGACATTCTAGAAATTAAGAGCTCTGTAGATAGGCTTACCAGCAATTGGACACAGCAGTAGATAAGACTAGTAACTTCAAAGGCAGGTGAATAGATATAGATACACTTAAGTAAAGAGAAAAAGAAAGACAAGAATGGAAGAAAAACAACAAAGTGTAAGAAATAAATCAGATACAATTGAATGATATAACACACATGTAGTAAGAACACAGGAAACAGAAGAGATAGGAGTGAGGTAGAAGTAATATTTAAAGAGCACTGGTAACTTCCCAAAATGATGAAATTAATTAACCCACCAATTCAGGAAGCTTACTTAAGCACAAATGAGTATATAAGTCACTTAATCTTACTATAGCCAAACTACTGAAACCCAAGACAAAAAGAGAAACTTTAAAAGGACCAGAGAAAAAGATAATTTGCTTTCAATTCCTACAAAACCATTGACAGCTGACTTCAAAACAGAACTAATAAGAGCCAGGAGACAATAGATTGACATTTTCACAGTGCTAAAGAATAATAGCCAGGCAATCTCCTTGGGTCCCCTCCCACTGTGGGAGATTTTCTGTTCTCTCAATAAATCCTGCTTTTAAAAAGGAAGGAAAAAAAAGAAGAAGAAAAAGAAAAATAACCATCAACCTAGAATCATACACATAGGAAGAAACATTATTCCAAAATAAAAGTAAGATTAAAAACACTTTATGCTAGCAAAACAGGTCAAAAACTTGATGCCAACTGGTTCACTTTGAAATAAATGTAAGAAAGAGTTTTTTAAGTGAACAGAAAATTATGCTTGATCGAAATAATGAAAAAAGCTAGTATATATGCAAATGTAAACAGATGCTGACTTTATAAAGTGATAATTTTAAATCTTCTTGGGTATAAAATATATGTAGAAAGAAAAAGCATGAAAAAATATTTTGAATAACAAGAAGAGGTTTGCCTCATCTCTACAATAAATCAAAAAAAATCAGCCGGGCATGGTAGTGCACGCCTATAGTTCCAGCTACTCAGAAGGTTGAGGCGGAAGGATCACTGGAGCCCAGCAGGTCAAAGCTGCGGTGGCTGGGAGCAGCCACTGCACTCCAGTCTGGGCGACGGAGTGAGACTCTAGCTAAAAAAAAAAAAAGTTATAAGACCTAAGATTTTAAGGTTTCGAGTAACAAGAAGAGGTTTAGAGTTTAAAAAGCCTACGATTACAGTAATGTTAAAAAAAATTAATTTAACTTAATTTAAAATTAAAAAATTAAATTACAAAAGTAATTAAAATTTTGTACTGCCTTATAATAAGTTAATAATCCCTGTGATAATCACTAGATAATCTCTTAAGAAATACTTTTAAAAGGTTAATACACCATAGTTGAAACAATGTGAGTCAAAAATGAATGAAGCAATATGGGATTATAACCTAAAGTATAAAAGTAATTAAGTCCGTGTGGATATAAGTAAATGACTGCAAATAAGTGAAAGAGAGGAACCAAATAGCCCATGGGGGATTATCCCCAACAATGAATGCTGGTACTTCACCCTCAATAAGGGAGAATATAATTCCCCACTCCTTAAGTGAGGGCTGCACATAGTGACTTCCTTTCAATAAATACAGTAAGGAAAGGAGGAGAGAGTAACTTTATGGTACAGAAGACTGACACTTCCTCAGTCCCATAATCAAGATTAACCTCAGCAGTATAAGTAATATTGATAGAATGTATTCTTGATGTATTAAAATGATATTTTACCCTGCTGTCTCTCTCTCGAACAGATAACTCCAACTGAATCAGGAGAAACGTCAGACAAGTTTCAGTTGAGGGATGTTCCTCAAAATACCTGAAAAGTACTCTTCAAAACTGTCAAAGTCATCAAATGCAGGGACAGTCTGAGAAACTGTCACAGCCAAGAGGATACTAAGTAGCCGTGACTACTAAATGCAGTGTGATGTTCTGAATGAGATACCAGAACAACAAAAAAAGAACATTAGGCAAAAGTAAGACAAAGTGAATTTCTATAAACATTAGTTAATCGTAATCATTATATAACAAATGTATCATAATGGTGTAAGGTGTTCATAACAGGGGAAATGAATATAGGTCATGTGAGAATGCACTATCACATCTTTGCAAAATTTTTCTGTAAATCTAAGACTGTTAAGTAAAAATAGAAGAAAAGTACAATAACAAAAATAATATTTTGTTAGTTTAAGGAAAAGAGAAAAAAACAGTAAAAATGTTAAAATAGAAAAAAGAAACTTAAAATCCATATTAAGTATTTATTATATTAAATGTAAATGGACTAAATGTACATGCAAAAAAACAAATCCCTTAAATTACCATAATCAATTTTTAAAAGACTTACTCCAGTTTTCTTACAAAGACAACTTTAATTTTAAGCATAGAATACAATTAAAATGAAATTACAGAAGTCAGATACCAAGCAAACACTAACCAAAATAAAGCTGATTTAGCTATGCAAAGTAGACCTAAAGGCATGAAGCATAAATTATAAATAAATTTAATAATGATTAAGAATTTAATCTATTTTAATTTAATCTAATAGAAAGACATCAATGCATAGAACAAATAATACCTCAAAATATGAAAAGAAGGAAAAAGAGAAAATCTAATTACATAGGGAGTTTAATACACCATTCCAGATAGTTGATACAGCAAGATATGTATGTTGGAGAGGATTGTTTTAATCATTTTAGCATGTTATAAGCATCCTTGGCCTCTTCTCACTGAATGCCAGTAGAACTTTTCATCACTTACATATAATAACTAATAATTAATAGATGACAATCAATATAATCAAGATATTGAAAAATCACTCCTGGTTAAGAACCACTTACTACATAAACACACACACACACACACACCACACACACACGTATATATGTATACACATTAAAATGCTTAGGTATACATGGATACACACACAGACATACACACACAAAAGAACACTAAAAAACAAACAACATAATTGACATATTTAGCCAATATTGCCACCAACAGGGTAGCATTCACATAATTTTTGAGTGTACATGGAACTTAGACCAAGATAGACTGTATGTTGGATCCTTTAAAAGCCTCAACAAATTAAAATAATGCAGAGTATATTCTTTGATCACAACAAAATTATGATAAGCAATCAAAACATCTCTGGCTACTTGGAAATAATGTACTACTAAATCATCCATGGGGCAAACAAGAAGAAACAATGAAAATTTTGAAATATTATAACTGAATCATAAAGAAGGTATAACATAAAATCTTTGTGATATGCTTTTAAAGCAATGTAAAGAGAGTGATTTATATCACAGAATGAAAATATTGTAGAAGAGTAATATTAAAATTCAATGATCAATATTATTTTGTCTCAAGAAAGTGTTACATTGAATTAAATCAAACCAACCTAAAGTTACCTCTGGGTGGTGAACTGTGGCCTCATGTAGCACATAAACTGCACTCTGACTAGAGAACATGTTCTCCTAAAGAGCAACTGAGTCTTAGCCAATCAGAGTAGCTGAGCTTTCAGCCAATCACAGGCGTCAAGCTCGTCAGACTAGTTCAAATAAGGCAAATGTCAAACTAACCAACCAGGCCAATTTCTACATGTTTCTTTCTCCTTCTGTCTGTCGATATTGCTTCCCCACATTGCTGGGGGAGCGCTTTGAACCTTTACTGGCTCAAGGTACTGAACCAGTACCCAATTCCTGAGTGGTTTTTTTGTTTTTTATTTTTATTTGTTCTCAAGTAAACTCTGCTAAATTTAATTTTTCTAGACTTTTTGTTTTTTCTTTACCTGGAGTCTCCCTCCGTCACCCAGGCTGGAGTGCAGTGACACACTCCCGCCCACCACAGCCTTGACCTGCTGGGCTCAGGCGATTCTTCTGCTTCAGCCTTCCAAGTAGCTGGAACTGCAGGTGCGTACTACCATGCTCCACTTATTGATTGACTGATTGATTGATTGTAGAGACAAGGTCTCACCAAGTTGCCCAGGCTGGTCTCGAACTCCTGCACTCAGGCAATCCTCTCACCTCAGCCTCCCAAAGTGCTGGGATTACTGGCTTGAGCCACCACATCCAGCCCATTTTTCTAGCTTTTAAAAAATAAAGTTACAAAAAAAGTTATCCAATAAATTTCAAAACTTATGAAATGAAAATAAATGCAAACCAGCAAAGCCTTTGACTAAAATGATTTTTAAAATTCATAAATATGTAACAAAAGTGAATAAGAAGACAACACAAAATACTTACATCCGGAACAAAAAAGCAACATCATAATTTGTAACCAAGGGCTACTATTCATAATGTTATGTCAATGAATTAAATTGACAAATCCTTTGAAAGACAAAACTTTCTGAAACTGACACTATGTATTCTAAAATGTATATTACATTAAGCATAATTTATATTGCAAATATCAATATACAAGTATTAATTATATTGTACATTAGTAATTAATATAAGATAATAAATTACAATGTGTTAATTAATATTATGTTGTCATGTTTATTAAAATGACTGATTCTGTCATTAAAAACCTTCATAAAAGAAATAGAGTAAGATGTCTTTACTAGTTAATTCTTCCAAAAATCTAAGAAAGAGATAACATCAATTCTACATAAAATTTTCAAGAGAAAAACAACAGAGGGAACACTTCCTAGCAATTTTTATAAAGCCAGAATAATCTGTATACCAAATCATAACACTAAGTCAAAATTTCAAATGAATCCTTCTCATTAACAGTTACAAAAATCCTGAACAGATGTATTTATTTGTAAATTTATTAGTAAATCAAATTCAGAGATAGGTAAAATGGATAATATTTTCTACCCAAATGCCTTCAATGGTAGAACAGCTAAATTAGGATTATTAGGAAAAAGTCAGTCAGAAAAAATTCACTCTGTATTGTCCATTTATGTCATGTCTATGAGCAAAACTAATCTAATCTCATGATCTTGAAGGTCAAGATATAAATCCCTTGAGATGTGGGTGGCATTCTGTTTCTTGACTTCAGTGTCGCTGTCATGGGTATATTTACGTGGCAAACGTATCAATCTCTGGACAGGATTTGCAAAATTTTCTGAACATATGCTATACTTGAATAAAAAGTCTAATTTTTTTACACCTCATTTTACCCGGCCTCTTCTATTGCCAGAAAACACCTAATATATCTGTAAGATACGTCTTTGTTTCCTCTTGGATCGTACTTGAAGTTTTTCTGGGCTAATTCAGTAATCAAGATCAAGTCTCGGCACCACACCAATGTGGGTGTGAGTTAGGCCCTGCCATCACTGCTAAGCCTTTTCAGAGTTGTCCCCAAGGTCTGTTCTCTTATCTCTTTCCAACTCCCTCGTAAAGCTGTCAGTGACGCTGGAACCCAGACAATTGCACAACCCTCCTAATGTCAGTCCCGGAATGAAGACTTTATGCATCACAAGCTGTGTGCATGCATCCTGAGGTAAAATTAATACCCTCCGTGTTGTTTAGTCTATATTCCATTGGCTGGCTGCCCAGAATGACTGAGGAAACTGCCCGAAAAGTTACCCCTTCCCCTCAAGAGAAAAAAGGAAAAGGCGAACTCTGGAATTTCTTCTACAAAAGGGAAAATTAATAAGTGACTCTTAAAATAAGTTAAAGGAGAAAAGGGGTCCACATGTTCATACATATATTTTTGCTCGAAAGGAAAAGTATTTCACTCCCACATAGTTGTAGTCAAGCCAAGTGGTCACTATGCTTTGGTGATTTACAAATTGAGAGGTGATAGTCAGACAATACTTGTCTCCCTTAGTGCAGAGTTAATTGTATATCTGGGTTACGTTCTAAGCATTTCAAGTGATATTGATGACACTAATAATATTACTTAAGGACGCTCTCTGAAAATTTATGAATATAACTTTTAACTAATTGGGTTTTGGGAGAACTGGTGTCCTGCTATATAGTGTAAAATAGTCAATCATAAATTTAGTTTAAGCATTGTGTGTGTGCGCGCATGTATGTGGCGTTGTGTAAATACTCAATCTCTGATATGAAGAGGAAGGATTCAAATGTGTTTCCCCATAAATTGTTTTCCATTATTTCATCAACTGAAGGGCAATGATTCCCGTTTCTGCTGGCCTCCCATATTCTTTCCAGTGACCTAAATTTTCATTTTGGGGGAAGATGAAATGTAATTGGTGTACAGCACAGCTTTTAGGAAGAGAACACTTCCTGATGTTTGGAAGGGCACCACCTATGTTGTGTAGATTTATTTTCTTTTCTTTTGAGTTGGAGTCTCGCTCTGTCACCCAGGCTGGAGTGCAGTGGCACACTCATGGCCACTCCAACGTTGACCTGCTGAGGCGAGCCTTCCGCCTCAGCCTTCCAAGGAGCTGGAACTACTGGCACACTCCACCTTGCCTGGCTAATTTTTTATTTTCTGTAGAGATGAGGTCTCGCCAAGTTGTCCGGGCTGGTCTCAAACCCAGGAGCTCAGGCAATCCACTTGCTTTGGCCTTTCAAAGTATTGGGATTACAGGCTGAGCCACTGAGCCCGGCCTATTGTGTAAATGTCTATCCTATGATTATTGACAATTTTGTTGCTTGACGTTTCTGCAGTCCTTTATCCTACAGATGCTTGGGGATACCTTTCATTGATGCAGCAAGCTTCAAATCTTGGCGTGAGTTGTTTCAATGACAGGTGCCACTCAGAAGCATACAGCTTAAGGAAGAAGGCACATTACTGGAATCATAAGTCTAGCAAGGAAAAACATGCTCATTGTTTCATTCTGAATGTTATTCAAGTCTATAAACTCCAATGCTGGAGTAACCTCAACATCTCATAGGCTAAATACCACGATTTCTTTGCTTGCTGGGACTAGGGACATTGTGTAGGCTCTGTGGAACTATCTATCATAGCAAGACATTACCTCTGGGTTTTTTTTTTCTTGGTCGTTTTTTTTTTTAAGTTGTGGGGTACAATTCAGGGTTAAGGTCTACAAAAGGTCATTGTGTAGGTAAAGTTTGGGTCTCCCTTTGGTCCCCACTTTGCCTGGTTTGAGACCAGTATCCTTATTGATAAGGTGTGCCTGTCCTCCCTCTCTCCTGGCAGTTCCCATTCCTGCCAACCCCTTTCTTAGAGTCTTACGATAATTGTTCAGGGTCCACTTATGAGTGAGCCTTTGCCTCTGGAGGCAGTGACGTGACATTCCGGTCTAACTTCTCATACTTCTCTGAGGTTTTACTCAATGCATTCCCAATACTGGAAACACTTTGCTCCCAGCTGGTTTATTCCTTCTGGCTCCCCAGCTGGCTTTTGATCTCATGTCCCGAAGGCGCTCCCTTTTTCTTCTTTCTCCAGCAAACAACCGACAGCCCGGGGACAGATGTGTGTCCTTCCTTCCACATGAAAACGCCTTTCTGGCCTGCAGCTCACCCATCCTTCCTGGTGCCTTCCAGGGCCTGCTGGAAGCTGTATTATGTAGCAGGGGTTCTGACACCCGGCCCTTCAACTTACTAAAATGCAACTTCAGACAACTTCCTTCACCTTTCATTGCCTCAATTTCCTCATCTGTCAAAGGAGGCCCACAAGTTCTCAGATCTCGTTTTTTTAATGGATTCAGTGAAAACATACACGTAACAGACTTAGGATAGTGTTGGGTATACGGCAAGTAGTCAGTCAACATTGCCCTTGACCGTTTGATCACCTTGGTCGATAATCCAGGAGCAACGAAACTGATAATATTTTGAGCTCTGTGAGTATATTAACATCTAGTACTAAACATACCGCGTATGTTTATACAAGAACAAGAAAAACATCAGGAAAATGAAAGACTAACGATATAGACAGTACTTCTGGCAAGAACCATAATAGCCAAGGTCTAAGAGTAGGAGGAGGAAGCGCGGTCAGCAAAAGGCATAGAATGGTGGTCCTGACTGATTTCTGTCCTCTCCAATGTCAGTTTGTTATGTCAAAGTTGATCGATTATCGGGGATCCCCTCAGGAGTGGGTGACACAGTTGGAAAATGAGAAGCAACGGAGCCAGTGGAACCAGCATCTCAGTCAGGCTGCTTTCCACCCTGTGACACAGTTATCTCTTCTACATATAAGATCATAACAACGAAATGATGTTGAGTCATTCTGAAAATTGTCTGCAATAACTTAAGAGAAATACTCATGGCCTACATACTTCTATTCCTTTCTGAAAAATTCTGTAAGCATTTAATAAATTTTAGCATGGCACGCCTTGTGCAAGGGACTTGAAGGACTCAGTCTGGTAGGAGACATATGCCCCTCTTTCCTACCCAAAGTGATTGCAGATATATTTGTTATAGAGACTTTATGTAAAACATAAACAGCAATAAGAGTGAGGGAAGAATTTTTTTTATTTATGCAAATTTATAGGGTGCCTGTACACTCTTGTTACAGGCATAGATTTGCATAGTGGTCAAATCAGGGCATTGAGGGTGTCTAGCACACAAATAACATCTACAGTCTCCATCAAACACTGTCTCATCATCCTGTCTCCTCTCACTCCCTCACCCTTCCAAGTCTCCACCATCTGTCATTCCCCTTGCGGCATCCATGTGGACACATTTTTCGCATTCACTCTTGAGTGGGGACGCACCTTTCTGTACCTGGCTTGTTTCACTTAAGATAATGATCTCAAGTTCCACTCATGTTGCTGCAAAAGACACGATTTGTATTCTTTTTTATGACTCCATAGTATTCCACTGTGCATGTATACCAGATTTTCTTTTGCCATTCAAATGTTGATGGACATGAAGGGTGATTCCATGTCTTTGCTATTGTGAATAGTGTTCTACTAGACATAAGAGTGCAGGTATGATTTTAATACACTCATTTCTTTTCCTTTTGGTAGATACTCAGTGGCAGGAATGCTGGAACATATGGTAGTTCTACTTTTACTTCTTTAAGAAGTAAAATAGATACTGTTTTCCAGGGGGGATATGCTAATTTAAATTCCTACCAATAGTGTTTAAGAGTTCCATTTTCTCTGCATTTTCATCATGTGGTAATTTTTGTCATTTTAATAACTGCCATTCTGGTTGCTGTACAATGATATCCCATTGTAATTCTGGTTTGCAATTCTCTGATGATTAGTGATGCTGAGCATTTTTCACCCATCTGTTGGCTGTTTGTATGTCTTCTTTTGAAACATTTTTATTTGTGTCCTTTGCTCACTTTTAAATGGGATTATTTGTAGTTGTTGAGTTGTTTGAGCTCCTTGTATATTCTGAATATTTGTCCCTTGTCAGATGAGAGTTTGCAAATATTTCTCTCATTTAGCAGCGTGTCTCACCACTCTGTGGGTGATCTCTTTTGGTGGGCAGAAGCTTTTTGGTTGAATGTAGTACCATTTGTCTATTTTGGTTTTTGTTGCCTACGCTTTTGGAGAGTCTTAAATTCTTTGCCAAGATAAATGTCCAGAAGATGTCTTCCTAGGTTTTCTTCTAGTATTTTTATAGTTTCAGGTCTTAGGTTTGAATCTTTAATTCATCTTGAGTAGATTTTTGAACATGGTGAGCAATGAAACCAGTTTTGTTTATCTGCAAATGACTGTCCAATTTTCTCAGCACCATTGATCGAAGAAGATGTTCATTCCCCAGAGTAAGTTCTTGTCAGCTTTATCAAAAACCATTTGATTGTGAATCTGTGGCTTTATTTCTGGGTTTGCTATTCTGCTCCATTTATCTATGTGTCTATCTTTATATTGGTACCAAGTTTTTTTGGTTATTGTAGCCTTGCAATATGATTTGAAGCCAGGTCATGTGTTGCCCCTCGCTGTGTTCTTTTTGCTCAGAATTGCTTTAACTATGCAGGTTCTTTTTTAATTCTTTATGAATTGTATTGTTTTTTTCCTGATTCTGTGAAAAACTGATGCTGCTATTTTGATAGGGATTGCATTTAATCTGTAGATTGCTTGGGGGGGTGTGAACATTTTACAATATTGTTTCTCCTGACCCATGAGCATGGGATGTTTTCTCCATTTGTCTGTGTCATTTACAATTGCTTTAATCAGTGTTTTGTAGGGGTTTTTTTGGTAGAAGTTGTAAATGTAACTGCATTAATCAATTTGAGTATCTTATTGTTCTCTTATCAGTGATAATCACCAAGATCTCCTCTCTTCTGTCTACTATCTTCAGTGGGGTTTGCAAGCTAATCAGATTCAGGCAGCAAGGAATAAAGGTAGCCAGCACCCCAAGCTGCGACATGTGAATGTTTTCTAATGACATGTGCTAAACAGATAAGTCAAAATGGCCAGAGTATGTTCTCAAACCTAAAACGAAATGAAAGTGGAACTGATTTTAAAAAGCAAAAAACAAATCACTTGTATTAGAATTTAATACTCTGCAAAAATTGATATACTTTGAAAAAATGACTAAGAAAGGGTCTCCCAGAACAAAGAGATTCAAACAGATTTTGCTGATTTTTTTTCCATGTCACAGTGGGTAGGTTCAAATCCTTCCCTCACAGCTTCTAAGCTAAGTGACCCAGAGCACCCATTCAGTACACCCTCTAACAGGCATCTGTAGAGTTATCACAGAACACTGCACTGAGAAGGCTGTCAATACAGACATTAATTAGTACCAACACTCCTAAGTACACATGTGAATGCATGCTTATGATGATTACCAAAAATTATAGACATTCATGTGAAAAATTATGTTGCTTTTTCATTTTGTTTTCAATTATTCATAGGGTCTACTTTTCCCCAAATTTTCCTCATCACAACTCTCCAGCCTGTCAAGAGGATCCCTGACCCACTATTCTGATGCAGTTTATTCTTATGACATAGATATTTATCCAGAGACTTCTGCTCAAAAGGCACAACTTTATTGTAAAGCTGATATGTAGCTGTCCGTTCTCTAGCTCTAACTCAGTGAAAAATGATTATGCTTACATATATCGGAATTAATAAAATATGGCATACAGCTCACCTCTGATTTCATTCTTGCATATCAAGAAGTACATGATACTCAGACATCGCACACAAAAAAGCCTCTGTACTCTCTATCACCCGAGACATCAAAGGTCCATGAGAAGTGATTTGCTAAATTTTGACAAAAAGTGGCTTAAAGCGATTATGACATAACACCAAATAGAAGATGGCATAGCATTTGGAAAACAGCTCAAAGGAAACAGAGTTTATTCTATTATGTTAGAATGCTTAGAAATATAGAAATATTTGTTAATAATTTGAATCTTCTATCATATTGTTTTCATTAGAAAATTAGTCTTTAGTTCTTTCCTGAAGGGAGATATTGTTTTCCATTCTGGGATGATATTTTACACTCCTCCAAGATTTAGCGGGGCGTGGGTAGCACTGACCTGAGTTTAAGAGCCAGTGGG
>NW_007214542.1:20007-24456 GCF_000164805.1 Carlito syrichta
AGCTGATATGTAGCTGTCCGTTCTCTAGCTCTAACTCAGTGAAAAATGATTATGCCTACATATATCGGAATTAATAAAATACGGCATACAGCTCACCTCTGATTTCATTCTTGCATATCAAGAAGTACATGATACTCAGACATCGCACACAAAAAAGCCTCTGTACTCTCTATCACCCGAGACATCAAAGGTCCATGAGAAGTGATTTGCTAAATTTTGACAAAAAGCGGCTTAAAGCGATTATGACATAACACCAAATAGAAGATGGCATAGCATTTCCCACGTGACCCAAATGCCCCACTGCCTTTTTCACTCAGAAAATACATGATTTTTCAATGCATACCTTTCCTATATTTGTAGGCACTTTTCTTCGGTCATCTGGCCCCAACTTGGCTCAAATGTACAAAATAAGATACACTTCACCTCTTTGTCTGAAGTACACTTAACACAGAAACAACAAGTAAGAGTTAAAATGATTTTGGTGCCCTGATGCAGTGTGTATATTTCAGGGGAATTGGAATGGATTTTAAAAAGTAAAGAGAGGCTGTTTAATGCACTCGCCCTGGTTTGGTCCTGGCTCTGTAGCCCTATCTACTGTATAAGTTCAGTCTCAATCTTAACCTACTGTCTAGTCCAGTTAATATCACTGAGCGAGTACATTTGTTTCTCCAGTTCTCAGTTTCCCTATATAATAAATGAAGCATTTATTTATAATAAATAAATAAATAAAGATTCCCTACTAGCTGTATCTCTCTATGACCTTGAAATTTTGAAAAAGTACTCTATTGTTAAAAAATGATCATTCAACTAAGGAAAAAAAACGATACCCTTTGACCCTAGTTAATTCTACTAATTCGAAAAATCAATCTAGCCTGAAGTAATAACCCAAACGAAAGCAAGAGTATACGCCCACCTCGATGTTTACCACCCTGCTCTTTATAAACCCCCAAAATGAGGAGGGTAAGAATTGGAGGATGAGAGAATGGTTCATTAAACTAGGTGGCATCCTCGCTGGGATGTTTTACAGCTGTAAATGGTGTTTAAGAAAAAGCATGGAATTACCATACTGGAAAAAAGCACTTTCATATCGTGTGTGCTCTATGATCTTATTCACATGAGAATGTGTATACATGTGGAAAACAGCTCAAAGGAAACAGAGTTTATTCTATTATGTTAGAATGCTTAGAAATATAGAAATATTTGTTAATAATTCGAATCTTCTATCATATTGTTTTCATTAGAAAATTAGTCTTTAGTTCTTTCCTGAAGGGAGATATTGTTTTCCATTCTGGGAGGATATTTTACACTCCTCCAAGATTTAGCGGGGCATGGGTAGCACTGACCTGAGTTTAAGAACCAGTGGGGCCCACCTAGACCACAACAAATCAAATGATGCAACTCAGCTTGGTAACAGATTTTAAATTTCTCTATGAACTGAATTCTATGTTAAGGGCTGCTTTAAAAATGAAAAGAAGATATAGCTCAAGCTTGCAAGCTTGTCATTTGTTTGGAAGGGGAGACAGTGATATTAAGTTACATGCTGGGTGCAGTGACTCATGCCTGTAATCCCAGGATTTTGGGAGACTGAGGCAAGAGGATTGCCTGAGCTCAGGGATTTGAGACCAGCCTGGGAAACTTGGTGAGACCTTGTCTCTACAATAAATGAAAAAATTAGCCGGGCGAGGTGGCACATGCCTGTAGCTCTTGCGACATGGAAAGCTGAGGTGGTAGGATTGCCTGAGCCCAGCAGGATGAGGCTGCAGTGGCCGTGAGCATGCCATGCCACTGCACTCCAGCCTGGGCAACAAAGTGAGACACCAACTCAAAAAAAAAAAAAAAAAGAAAAGAAAAGAAAAGAAATTACATAGGGGCCATTGAGTAAGAACTAAATGAGAGGCACATGCAACCTGCTGTGAGACCACAGGAACGTAAGAAGCAGTGGAGAGACTCTTCACGGAGAAGGGGGACATGGGGCCTTGCAGAGAACACTGAAAAGATTAGAGCGGAACATGGAGACCACTAGAACAGCACACTAAGAAAAGGAGGTGGAGACTGGAGACGACAGACCGTCCTGTGGCTGGTCAAGGAGCCAAGGGAGAAGCTAGTTTGTTGCTGAGCAAGCCAGGTTGTGATAAGTCGTGTGATGCCATGGTGATTTAAATCTTAGCCAATGAGAAGCCATCGGTGATTTTGAAAACATGGACAGATCCCTGCAATGTTTAATATCTGAAAAGCAAACACTGCAACACATCATATTTATTCAAAAGAGAACAGAAACCATGTGATCATAGCAATAGACACAGAAAAGGCAGTTAACAAAGTCCAACATTCTTTTATGATTAAAAAAAAAAACAAAAAACAGAAAACTAGAAATAGAGGAGGTTTTAAAAAAAAATCTCATGAAGGAAATGTAAGAAAATCCCACCATGAACATTCTGCTTGATAAGGACAGATTTAAACTGTTCTGCTGTGATTGGGAACAATACAGTCACATCTGTTCAATATTGTGTGGGAATCTAGTATAGCAATTAGGAAAGTAAGAGCAATGAAAGCCATCCCAAATGAAAAGAAAGAAAGAAAACAACATATATCTGAAGATGACTCAATCGTATATATGAAAAATCCTACGGAATTCACTAAAAAAGTATTTGAACTAATGAATGAATAATCAGCAAGGTAGCAGTATATATGATCAACACACAAATATCAATCATATTCCCACATGTTTGCAATAAATAATCCAACATGGAATTAAGGGGAAAAAATGTACATATAATATTTAAAATATGAAATATTTAAAAACATTTCAGCAAAAGAAGAACAAGACTTGTATACTTAAAACTACAAAGCACTGTTGAGAGAAATTAAAGGTCTAAATAAATAGAAAGACATTCTATATTTGTGTGTTGCAAAACTTAATATTGTTAAGATAGCAATGCTCCACAAATTTATTTATAGGCTCAACACAGTCTCTGTCAAAATCACAGTTGGACTTTTTTTTTCAGAAATGGATAAGCTGATCCTAAAATTTGTATGGAAATTCAGAGGACCCAGAATAGTCAAAATCATCTTTAAAAAGAAGATTGAAGTTAGAGGACTCATGAATCTCAATTTCAAAACTCACTACAAAAAGCTCTAATTTGCATCTCCTTGATGACTAGTGAGGTTGAACATTTCTTCATGTGTCTGTTGGCCACTCAGATATCTTCCTTTGAGAAGTGTCTGTTCATTTCTTTTGCCCATTTTATAATGGGGTTGTTTTTTTTTTTCTTCGTTTCAGCACATTTGAGTTCCTTGTAGATCCAAGCTGTTAGGCCTTTGTCAGACCTGGAGTTGGCAAATACTTTTTCCCAGTCTGTGGGCTGACTCCCTGCTCTCTTGATGGTTTCTTGGGCTTTGCAGAAGCTTGTCAGTTTAATGAGGTGCCACTTGTCTATCTTATCTCTTATGGCCTGTGCGTTTCGGGTTTTGTTCCCTGGATGGAACTAGAGTTATAATACTGAGTGATTTCTCACAGAAACAAAGATCTGAGTATCACATGTTCTCACTCATAAGTGGACCTTTGAACAACTACCGTAATACTATAAGAAAAGGATTGACAGTGAAGGGAAACTATGGGGGGGACAGGGAGGGGAAGGGAAGTGGGATTAACGGTAGTCAATGTCTGCGGATGGGGGAGCACACCTCATCAACAAGGGTACCTGCACAATGCATATTTGTATACCTAACCCTTAACTGTACCCCACAATTTTAAAATAAAAAATATGTATTAAAAAAAAGTCACCAAACTACATATTCTAAAACACACATACACACACACACACACACACACACACATCTGTGGGGGGGAGGAGGTGGTGGTAGGAAGGGTCAGGGAGCAGTGAGGGGAGGGAACTGCAAGAGTAGTGGAAAGGAGCTTGGTCAGAGCTTGGCCAGACATTGAGCTGCAGGGAGTGGGGAGAGAGGAGCCTGGAGAGGTAGGGAGAGACCATCCCTGTTCAGGTTTTAGCCAAGAGCAGCAGGAAGCCAGTGTAGGAAGGGCTTTACAAACCAGAGTAACAAGATCAGTTATGCATTAAAAACCAAAAACAAAGATAAAAGATGGCTTTAATATCCAAGACAGAAGCACACAGACCTGGAGGGGCAGGAAGGAGTCATCACTGTGGCATTACTCTTTCTTCTTTTTTTTCCCCCCCAGAGACAGAGTCTTGCTCTGTGGCCCAGGGTAGAGTGCAGTGGTGCAATGATAGCTCACTGCAGTCTCGAACTCATGGGCTCAAGTGATCTCCGCCTGGGCCTCCCAAGTAGCTGGGACTACAGGTATATGCCACTATGCCCAACTAATTCTTTTAATTAATTAATTAATTTTTGTAGAGATGGGGTCTCTGTATGTTGTCCAGGCTGGTCTCAAACCCCTATGCTCAAGTGATCCTCCCACTTTGGTGTCTC
>NW_007214542.1:24476-32183 GCF_000164805.1 Carlito syrichta
TATACCTAACCCTTAACTGTACCCCACAATTTTAAAATAAAAAATATGTTTTAAAAAAGCTCAGTTAGTCAAGATAGTGGTACAGAAACAAGAATAGATATTTAGATAAATGAAATAGAATTAAAAGTCTAGGGGGGAAAGCTTACATTTTTGTTCCTTTTTTAAATTGACTTTTAACAATGGGCTAGGAGATAACTCAAAGGGAAACAAAGTCTTTTCAACAAACGGTGTTGTGACAACCGGGTGTCCACATGCAAGAGAACCACAGGGAACCTCTACCTCACACAGACACAAACTGACTTTGATCTTAGACTTAGACGTCAGAGCTAAAATGATAAAACTTTAGAAGCCAAATAGGAGGACGTCTTTATGACCCTCGGCTTGGCAATGCCTTTTGTATGCTACACCAAAAGCATGAGCAACACAATTTTTATAAAATAGATACAGTTAACTAAATCAAACTGTCATGTTGCATGTGATACCATCATGAAAGTGAAAAGACAACAAATAGAATGGGAGAAAATATTGGCAAAGCACATGTCTTATAAGGGACTTGTATCCAGAATGTCTAAAGGATTCAGGACGTAGTAATAACATGGCAAGTAACTCAATTTTTGTAAATGGGCAAAGATTCTGATTTGATATTTCTTCAAAGAAAAGACATGAATGAGGAAGAAGCACATGCACAAAATGTTCCACGTCTTTACCCAAACACAAATCCAAACCACAACAAGGTACAATATTACATTCATGGAATGCCTCTACTCGAAAAGGCAGCAACCCATTAGAAAGGATGTGGAGCAATGAGATCTCAGACTTTGCAGGTAGGCATATAAAATGATGCAGCCACTTTAAAAAAACAAAACAAAACAGGTTTTAACTGTTTAGATGTCAGATCACACATAAACTTGCCATATAGCCCTGCAATTTCACACCCAGGTATTCACCCAAGAGAAATAAAAGTGTTCATTTCCTTAAAAACGTGTGCCTGAATGTTCACAGTAACATTATTCATAACAGTAAAAAAGTGGAAGTAACCCAAATGTCCCTCACCTGATGAGCGGATAAGCCACAGGTGGTATACTTGTCTGATAAAATACTACTTAGCAAGAAAAAGTAACAAAAAATCGATACATGTTATAGCACAGATAAACTTGAATGCAGTATGCTCAGTGAAAGAAACCAGTCACAGAAGACCGCATACTTTGTGATTCAGTGTATCCAAAACGTCAGAATTGGCAATTCTACAGAGAGCCAAAGTAAATCAGGGATTTTCTGGGGCTGAAGAGATAAGAAGGTTCTGGAAGCCTGAAGGGAGGGAGAAATGGTTAATGAGTCCGCAGTCTCCTTTAGGGGTGACAAAAGCGGACTCAATTTAGATTGTGGTGGCCGCTGCACAGTCTTGGGGGTCGGCTAAGAGGCTCTTGAGCTGTCCGTGGAATTCAGTGGGTCCTTCGCACGGCCTGTGAATTACACCTCAAGAAAACTGTTGAGTTTTGTAATGTGACATAGCAAGTCATTCTAGAATTTACCCGCCGTCATATACATTGTAAAGTCATGGAACAATTTTAAATTTCAATTTCATAAGGTTAGATACTCTGTGTTTCACAACCACACAGACTTAAGCCGAACATGTTTAGATGTTGGTTTAGAAGTTTGCTAGGGTGAGCAAAAGGTTCTTCCAAAATTATTTTGATGGATGTGCCAGCCAGTCTGTGTTGGATTTGAAGAAGGAAGTTCAGCTGAATCGCTGTTACAGTCACTTGCAGCAGTGGTTATTACTTCCACTGAGGTGATCGCAGTGGGAAAGGGAGGCAGATGTTTATTCCCTCATCTGTAAGCGCACAAAAGTAAGTTCTCGAGAAACGCTTATTCGACGAATCTGGGCAGGACCCAGGCTGAGGCAGCGTCCTGGTATAGGGCGTGTGGCCCCACAGAATGTTGCCCCAGGACGAGCTACTTCGTGTCTGTAGCAGAAAATAATTGACAGCTTTTCACAGAAGTCCCACACTGTCCCTTTAGTGGGTGAATTCGCCTCTGTACCTTCGTGATCTTTTTGCTTTGCTCCCTGACAAGTAGCAAAGAGGACTGTTCAACGATGATTATCTTGGCCGGGTGCAGTGGCTCATGCCTATAATCCCAGCACTTTGGGAGGCTGAAACGAGAGGACTGCCTGAGCCCACAGGCTGGAGACCGGCCCGGGCAACTTGGCAAGACCTCATGTCGACGATAACCAAAAAATTAGCTGGTTGTGGTGGTGCACACCTGTGGTTCCAGCTCCTTGGAAGGCTGAGGCTAAAGGATACCTGAGCCCAGCAGGTCGAGGCTGCGGTGGCCATGAACATGCCACTGCACTCCAGCCTGGGCAACTGAGTGAGACTCTGACTGAAAAAAAAGGATGATTGTCTTTTTACAGGTAAGATGCAGATGAGGGGGAAAGAGGGTATAACAGGGAGTGGATTCTGGCTTCACTTGGGTCGCATCGAGATTGAATACCTCAGTTCTCAGGTAACAGGGATTCTGCAAGAGGATTTACTTTGGAAGGGAGTGGAGGGGAGCCTCGTTACGATCACAGCCTGTCCTGTGAGTCATGCGCGAACCCGAGGAAAGTCTGGCTACCCACGCCCACCCCTGCAACTGCAGGTGTGAGACAGCTCTGGTCCTCGAGAAAGCACATGGGGGAGACTTTGTTTGGCAAGTGACTCATCACCGGGGGGAGGCACGGGCCCTGCCTCTCTCTGTGTGTTTGCCCACCTATGGTCACGGATGGCCACGCTAAGTACTGTTCCGAGTTTCGCGGCTGCTTGTGCCCATGGCAGGAAGGGTGCTGTTCCAGGCAGAAAGTGTGGCAAGACCGGAAGAGGTGGGTCCCGTGCTCCTACTCCCTCAGGGCAGGTTCCTGAAATCCCATCGGAGGCACCATCCCTCTGCATCTAAGAACGAGGTCGCCCCTCTCCCAGGGTCCGCGGGCAAAGCCCCGGGGAGCCAGGGATTCACGGAGCCCCCATCGTCCTTGGTGTCCCACGATACTGATCGGCCACCTACAAACACCCACTACTGGCCACCAAGCATAAAGTTCGGTCCTGGTGCCTGCCCACGGGAGTTTACAGTGTAACTGCCGAGAAGAAAGTACCTAGAAAGCGATTGCTCTCTAAACCCTGGATGAGAGAATCAAAGGCACAGGGCAGACGTGAAAAGCGAGAAGACCACTCCCTCGGGCAAGCTTTATCGATCCTTCCTTCTCTTGTGCCTCATCTCCTGTGTCTAGAAACACAGTTTCTCTCATCAGACACAGCCCCCACCAAGTGCTCTGGAGCACACTGAAGTCCTCCAGTGCTACTTGGTTGCAACTTTAAATTTGTTGAAAATGCAGCGGGGTGCGGGGGCTCAGGTCCGTAATCCCAGCACTCTGGGAGACTGAGGCGAGAGGATTGCTTGAGTCCAGGGGTTTGAGACCAGCCAGGACAGCTTGGTGAGACCTCATCTCAACAACAAATCAAACAATTAGCTGGGCGTGGAGGTGCACGCCTGTGGTTCCAGCTCCTTGGAGGGCTGAGGCGGAAGGATCCCCTGAGCCCGGCAGATCAAGGCTGTGGTGGCTGTGAGCGTGTCGCTGCGCCCCAGCCTGGTGACAGTGAGACTCTGACTCAAAAGAAAGGAAAGAAAAAGAAAGAAAGAACCTGCGGTCTGTGAGTCTCTTCACTCCGCCTTCTCTCAGATTCCCCTGTCCGAACACACAGCCCCACTGTGCCACCCCACACCGCGGCCTCCCTGGCTCTGCCTCTGTCAACGGTGTGCGACTGGCATCTTCGACCCGTTGGCAGCCCTTGGCACAGGGACCTCTGGCCCCTCTGAAACCCTGTGCTGGCGCGGCCCTCTGGGAACTCACACCCAGGGTTTTCCGAACGCCGCGCCCGTCCTGGCTCCCCTCGCTAGGCCGCCTTCCCCGGCAGATCTCTGGCCTCTGACCGCCGTGGCCATGGCACCCCGGGCTGACTGTTGTCTCCTTCCCGCCTGCGTCCTGGGAGAGCCCATCCAGCTTCAGGGCCCCCGCAGCCCCTATTCACGCACCCCTCCCAGGTGTGCTCGTCCCGCGGAGATTCGGGCTGTTCAGAACCGAACTCTGGGTCTTCTCCTTCAAGCCTGTGCAGGACCGCCCCCGCAGCTGCTCAGGCCAAACCCCGTGGTCCGCCTAGAGTCCGGCTGGACGCTCGGGGCCTGCAGCTGATTCTCGACACATCCAAACCGAACTGCACACTCAGGACCCTCTCTGTCACGAGATGCTGTTTCCTGGAATTGGGAAGTTGAGTCTAAGTTATCTATGACATGCAAAAGGTTAAGAGTAGCCGAGATTCTCGAAGGATAGTGTGAGGAGAATTTTCTGCCACATGCTGTGATGGCTGATTTCGTATCACCCTGGCTTGGCGAGGGCGCTGGGAGGACTGGTCAATCACCAGCTTAGCTGTTGCCATGGAGGCCTTTTTTAGACGAGATCAACGTTTACACCGAGACTTGGAGAGAAGCAGATGACGCTCCATAATGTGTGTGAACCTCGTCCCATCCGTTCAGGGCCTTCCAGGAAAAGGCTGAGGACCCTGAGGGCATTCTGCCTCCGGACAGCTCTCCAGGCTGCCTGCCTGCTCTGCCGGTTTTCGACTTGCGGGCCCTAACAATTCCTTAAAATCTTTGTTCCTCTCTCCCTCCCCCATATATATGCAAATATAATTTATGTGCACGTACACACTTTTGCTTCTATTTCTCTGGAGAACCGTAATGAATCCACATACATAGAATCATAGAATCATGGTACTTAAGACTGTGTGTGGTTGAGGGAAACTGCCAGGGGAGCGGGACACACCCCATCAGCAAGGGTACCTGCATGATGGACGTTTGTAGACCTAACCTGAATTGTAGCCCTCATCTTTAAAATAAAACATTTAAAAGTTAAAAAAAAAAGACTGCGTGCTAGACTGGGCATGGTGGCTCATGCCTGTCATCCCAGCACTTTGGGAGGTGGAGGCGAGAGGATTGCCTGAGCCCAGGGGTTCTAGACCAGCTGGGGCAACTTGGTGAGACCACGTCTCTACAATAAATCACAAAAACTAGCCAGGCGTGGTGGCGTGTGTCTGTAGTTCCAGCTACTTGGAAGGCTGAGGTGGGAGGATTGCCTGAGCTCAGCAGGTCGAGGCTGCGGTGGCCGTGAGCGTGCCACTGCACTCCAGCTGGGGCGACACGAGTGAGACTCCAACTCAAATAAAAAAAGGCGTAAAAAGGAAAAATAAGTCACAAATTAGGAAGTGATATTAGCAATACATATAGCTGATAAAAATAGTATAAAAGTATATAAAGCTCTACTATAAATTAGCAGGAAAAATGCAAACACTGGAACATGACTTATCAACAGAGAAACATAAGATCAATAAGGTCAATAAGCAGAAAAACAGGCCCTCAACCAGAAACTGAAAAATGTAAAATGAAAGTATTGTGAGAAACCACACCAACCATATTAGCAAAGACGAGGGTTGTATAGCATCTGTCCGTTTCCTTGTGCATATGCGTTTCCATGCGACCCTGCAACAGGAGACAAGTGCAGTGATGTTTATAGCAGGAGTGTCCATAACAGCCAGGGGAGGGGAAGCAATTCAAATGACCGTCGGTTGTACCACAGACAGAAAGTAGGCCATCATGTGATGGGAAGTTCACACCAGCTACATGCATCTGCAAGAAAGAAACTACAGCTACATGCATCTGCAAGAAAGAATAACAAAATATCTTGTGTAAAACAAGCGATACTTTTATACATAATTTATTCAATGTTCAAAGCATTTTTTATTTTTACTTATTTATTTATTTATTTCGAGTTGGAGTCTCACTTCATCACCCAGTCTGCAGTGCAGTGGCACACTCACAGCCCCTGCAGCCTCAACCTGCTGCTGGGCTACAACAATCTTTCCGCTTCAGCCTTATAAGTAGCCAGAACAACAGTTGTGCACTACTGCACCCGGCTGATTTTTTTTTTTTTGACTTGTTGTAGCGATACATTCAAAGGTAGCAAAACCGTAAAGAAAAGCAAGAAAATAATTAGGAAAAAGGGCAAGGATCACCTCAGGAGGGACGGAAAAGTCATGGAAAGGGGCACACAAGGTGCTCTAAAGTATTAGTTGTTTTTTCTTAACCTGAGTTATCTGAGTATTCATTGCACTGCTGTGATTGATTGGTGCTATGTAATCTGTACATACGAAGTCTGGTCATTAAATTCACAAACTTGTTACCATGTGCAGATGTTGGCAGCACTGTAGAAGCAACTCGGTGAGGTTTCCTAACCTTGGTATATCAGTGTCTCACAGCTGTGTTCCCATTAACTTGTGGCGAGGTCTTGCTGAATGGTGTTCTTTATCGCTGTTGCGTGTTTTTGTGTGCCATCGCGAGACTGTCAGAGCTTGAATTAGAGTCACAAACATTAAACTTCCTGTGAAACTTGGCAAGAGTAGAAGTGAAATCAGGGACATGTGAGCCCAAGTTTAAGGGGGTAATACCGTGAAGAAAATGACAGTGTACAAATGGATTAAACATTTTTCTGAGGGGAGAGAAAGAGAGGCCAGGACGGCCAGTAGCAAGCAGAACTGACAAAAACATTGTGAAAATTTGCCTGATCGTGTGTCAAAATCATCAGCTGACTGTGAGAAGCACAGCAGACCAAATAAACATCGACAGGGAAACAGGAGAATCTTAACAGAAAACCTTGATATGAGATAGGTGTGTGCAAAAATGGTCCCAAAGGAGCTCTAGCACCATGGCAATGCACGAGCTCACACAGCGCCGTCTGCGAGGGAGTTTTTAGACAGTCAACAAATATATTGGAACCCCCTCCTTCCTCACCTGATCTGGCCCCCAGTGACTATTTTCTTTACTCAAAGATAAAGGGAACAGTGACAGGAAGACATTTTGAGGATGCTCAGGACATCAAGGATAATACAACAACAGCTCTGATGGCCAGAAACAGAGTTCCAACATTACTTTGACAAGTATAGCAGGCACTGGCATTGGCACATGGCTTCCCAAGGGAAGTACTTCGAAGGTGGCCCCGGTGCTATTCAGCAATGAGGTACACAGACTTTGTCTAGGATGAGTTCGTGGACTTAATTGTCACGGCTTGGATACTTGGTATATTTTCTTACAGGTACCAGGTATATTTCGGAATGAATCCAACACCACAAAAAGAGAAGCTGGCGAGCCAGCACCAGTCCGGGGGGTGGGTTATCAGGCCAAGCAAGCCTAAGGACATACGGAAAGCCAGAAGAATGGGATGAAGCTGGGTCTAGGGACGGGCCCTGGCCGGATCCAAAAGGGTGCGTGTGCACCGTCCGGGAATCTGGATTTTGTCCTGAAGGTAATTCCTCCTGGGTGATGTCCCTGGTGCCAGCCTGCTTTATTTTGCCTCACTTGCTGTAGGCAAGTTGTCTCGGTCCAGTCAAGGACTTGCCAGAGACGCCGTGAACCCAGTGATTGGCTGCACAGGTGCTGGGAAACTCAGGGTCATGGGCTGAAAGGAAGCTCCTGGCTGCGGAGGCAAGTGGTACCCAGAGGCCACGGGCCCTGTGGCCGGCTGCTGTTGCTCACCCTGCCTTCCAGAGAGGGAGCCCAGGTGGTTCGCTGACTGGCTGGCTGCCGCTGTCCTGCAGGGGGGCCCCACCCCCTTGCCACCCC
>NW_007214542.1:32203-66753 GCF_000164805.1 Carlito syrichta
GGCCCCCCCCCTTGGCCCCCCCCCCCCCCCACCGCCAGAAACCAGAGGAAGGGTTTCTTCTGGGCTTTTCCTGATGCCCAATCTCTCGCCAGTACTTCCCAGAAGGAGCATTTTGAAAATAGGCTGCAAGGTCCAGACCTCCCAGATGTGCTCAGGAGAGCACAGACAAGAAGGAACCAAGCGGGGAGCAAGTTGACCAGTGACTGACACACCCTTGAAAAGCATAGCTTCCTCCCTTCCCCCAGCCTCCTGTGACCTCTCAGCAGAGGTGTGGCGCTCTCCTGCCTCTGAGCCGCCATCTGTGTGGTTCCCTCCTCCTGGGACGACCCTCATCTTCTGCCTGTGAATTCTGCGGCCCGGACCCCCTCTGGTCCCTGGGCAGATATGGCTTTGGCCATGACGAGATCCCCCGGTTGTGTAGCTTATCTTTCCTACATGTGCTCACCCACTAAACCTTCGAGGCAAACGCCTGTGCATGCTAAGGTAATCCATGCATGTTTACAAAGAGGTCTGTTCCTTTTTTTTTTTTTTTTTTTGAGCTGGAGTCTCACTCAGTCACCCAGACTGGAGTGCAGTGGCCGCTCCCGGCCACCGCAGCCTTGACCTGCTGGGCTCTGACGATCCTTCCGCCTCAGCCTTCCGAGTAGCTAGAACTACAGGCGCGCGTTACCACACCCGCCTCATTTTTGATTTATTGTAGAGACGCGGTCTCGCCAAGTTGCCCAGGCGGGTCTCGAACCCGCGGGCTCAGGTAATCCACTCACCTCAGCCTCCCAAGGTGCGGGATGACAGGCTGAGCCACCGAGCCCGGCTCGGTCTGTTCCTTTAAGGAGATTAAATCCACACATGTGAAGAATCTGAACACTGAGTTAATTCAAGGTGTTCAGTTTTACATCTGATGTAGCAGCTGCAACTAGGTTTGGTCACCATCGAGAAAGCCCAGCTGAGTGTCCAGAAGTTAGACGCAGCCCTCTCAGGCAGAACTCCCTGGCAGGAGGCCGGCTCAGGTCCAATGCGGCATCTCCCTGAGCTCTCGGGGGTCCAGGCCCGCCTTCTCCACTGCCGTCCTCAGCACACGGCCTCCCTCCTCAGGGCTCCAGGCCTCTGCCTTCTGCGCCGCCGTCCGCAGCCCGTGGCCTCCGTCCTTAGCCGTCTCGGGCCTGACGGTGCTTGAGACTGGCCAGGACACCCAGGGTCCAGATGCCTCGAGGAAGAACACAGAAGGGCGAGAAGGAGGCTCCTCCTGCTTCCCACACCCAGCCCTGGCACCCTGTTTTACCGGCCAGAAACCGGTCACTCCGCCATATCTCCTTGCCAAGGACAACGGGAAACGTATTGTGGCAGTGTGCAGTGTGCATAATGTGACCCCAGATGAAATCAGACTTCTATTTCTAAGAAGGGGGGAAGAATGGCTATTGGCTGACAGCAGGCACCACTGGCCTCAGACGTAGCATTGCGGATGTTCAGAGAGGGCGCCAGAGCCCACGTTGGCACAGCCAGAGAGCACCCCAGGAGGAGATGACCTCCCACTCCTCCGGGTCGCCTGATCCAGCTCGACACATGCCCGCGTCTGCCATCCCCGCAGCCTGTGAGCCCTAGAGAGCTGCACCCCATCCTCCGAGCGTCTGCAGCCTCTCAGAGGGAGCCTTCCCAGGGCAGGTCCTCCGCTTATCTTTGGTGTGCTGAGATGATGGGGAGGACATTTCTGAAGAGGAAGAGGAGGTGTGTGAGGGCCACCGAAGCTCTTCCTGCCTTCCTGTCTTCCTGGGAAAGAGGCCTCGGGCTTTGCATCACAAAGGCAGCTTCCAAGGAACTCTGGGAGACCTCTGTAGGCTTTGTAGCCAGCCAAGCGCCTTCTTGCTAAGGGCTCACCCACCTTCTACCCATCTCAGTGTGCCGAGCCTCCCCACCCCCAACCTCTGGCTTCTCACCCCAGCCTCCACTCCCACGGGCCTGCTCCGCCGGAGAGAGGCCAGCCGCAGGATCAGACGAGATTAGGCTTTACGCAGGGAGGAGCGGTGACTCAGGTTCGCAGAGACCACGACTTGCCATCCTGGACAGAACCTGGCTCTTGGAATAGGTGTGACCAATATATGTGGCCAGCATTCAGACACGGGACGTTGCAATCATTGATTCCCAGATGAATCACGTTAACTCTTTCCAGACTGAGATATCTGAAGTTTCTGGGGTTATCTGAAGTTGAACATGGCAGCCGCTGCTTAAAAGAGGCCAAAGCCCACGCGGAGACAAGTCCTGACAACCGGGGGAGATTTAAGAGCAGCTGCTGGCACACCTTCTCCTGTTGCACTCCATTGGCCGCAGCTGGCTTGAGATTACCCCAGAAGGCAGGCCTCTGCGAGACAGCGACTGACTTACCCCGAAGCGAGGCCCAAGCCCTGGTGGCCGGCTCCCTTCCTGTCGGCCTCGCCTACCATTACTGAGAAACGGCGGTCCACGCAGGCGTTCACCTGCAAAGTGCCCAGAAACTCAGTCGCCTCGGCTGCACTGCCGGAGCCTGGACTGGCGGGAGACTGGGTCCCGCTTGACCCCAGATGAGACCCCGACCCCCCCATTCTGAATCTGCCCCAGAGCACCTGCCACCGGTCGCTTGGGCCTTTGCCCTCCCCTGTGTTCGCTGAGTGTGGAGGAGAGAAGGCAGGCAGGCCCTGAGTCCTGCTGGAATGTGGGTTCCCGGATCGCTTCGTGTGTCCTCAAGGGCCCTTCAACAAAGGAGCTTGGGGAGTTCTTCCTTGTCTCCTGGGAAGGAGAGACGCTTTTCTCTGTTGTGTTTCCTGTTTTCACATGTGTCGATTTGCGAGGAAGCCGCAAAGTCCACCCTGCCGTCTAGGGCAGTAGAGTCATCAGACAGGGACAACGGACACAGATAGGCCTGCCAGGGAGCGGCCCAGCGGCAGCCAGGAGCCCATGCCCCTCCCAGCCCGAGAGGCACTTCACGAGGGCGGACAGGACCGGCGCCCTCACAGCAGGAGATGCTATCTCTCCCGGTGGCCCAGAAGTCGCCAGCCCGGAACGGAACACCCACCCCACTTGTTTGTCTTGTGGGAGGTGGGAGCCGGGAGCCAAGAGGCCAAGCATCCCGGAGCTGGGGCGGACCCTCGCTTGCTCTCCAACACTCGTGTTTCAGACGATGAAACCCAGACACAGAGAAAGGGGAAGGGGCTTCAGATCTAGTTTCCACACGAATCGCCATGCCTTGGGACGTGTCCACACGTGGAGAGGGAGCACAGGTGTCTCACACCAATTCCGGCATCTCCGTGGACCCAGCTATTTCCTGCCACTGTCAGCATAAATAAGGCCACATGTCAACCAAAACAGAATCCACCGGGTTTGGGCTAGAATGACATCGGCTCAGTGTGATCCACCGACTTCTCGTGGTAGATGAGGTCAGGGTAGTGAGTGCGGGATGGCCCGGTGGGAAAAAACATGCGTCTACTCTGGTTACTTGGTTAACCTTCAGGACATTGACAAGCCGCTTAACCCCCCTGAGTCACAGCTTTTTCCCCTATAAAATTAAAGACCGTTCTCACCGGGTGGTGGATGAAAGGATTCCCGCCGACATCTGAAAAGGAGCAGCGTGGTGTTGGGCCTGCCCTCAAGGCATCGCGATTATTATCACCACGGGCCTTTTGAGACACAGAAAGACAAATTGCCCACCCGAGGATGAGAAGGCAACTTGCTGAGTCATCTCCCTTCTGATTGCCAACTGCTGCCGGGGGAACGTTTTTCTTGCTTATAAAGAAATCCCAGCGGAGCCACCCGGGAGCTCCTCTTCGAGTCTTCACGGTACCCTTGAATCCATGCGTCCCACGTACATTTGTTGTGGTCTGAATGTTTCTGGGGTTGCCATGGTTCCTGACACTCATCTCTCGTTGGCAGCAGGAAGTCTGAACTGAGGTGACCGGTTGAAGGGAGTGTCGAGGCGTGCCCTGCCAGACTTGACCGCTCTACGTCATGTGGGCACAGACTGCCAGGCAGATCTTGTGTTTTCCTTCTGTATAAAGCAGGGTGACTGTACCTCCTCACGAGCTTGCCGTGAAGCTGGCGTGTGAGAGCGTGCAGCGCCCGGCACATCGGGGGCTTCGTCCATGCGCGTGTTCCTCCTTCTTCAGGACGTCCCGTCACACACACAGCAGCCCCCACCCCGTCTTTCCTGCCAGCTGGTGTTCTCTCCTTCACTGCTGGCCCAGATGTGATTGCAGCGAAGAAGAAGGGCCTTCCCAGTGGGCTTTTTGCTGCTGGCTTTATTATCCCATCTGAATTAAACAGCTGGCATGTCTTGGCCAGCAAGGGGAGGCCCTGGAGAGGACAGCCCGCATCGGCCTCCGTCATCACGCAGCTCCAGGACTGAGCAAACGGACGTACACTGGGTGCACCGCACAGATCAAGAGTTGGAATGGCAGCTTTAGAACAGGACACCTTCCGCTGCCTTTGCAGATGAGAAACGTTGCGTGGCCTTTCTCAGCCCGCTCTCTTTATTTGGAAGATGGAGACAGCAACGGGACGCTCCTCAGTGTTGTGTTGTGACCACGGCTTCGGGCTGAACTCCTGGCCTGGCCCCGACAGAACAGACCAGACCCAAATGGAAAGACTAAGGGGTTCACCTGAACTTCTGAGATATCAGGGGCGAGCTCACAGCCAGATTCCCAAACAAGCTGGTGTCAGCCTGGACGAAGGAGGAAATTCCCTCTGCTGGAGCCCTAATAAGAAAAGTCACTGGAAGCAGCCTGGTATTAGCCAACTTGCTTTTTCTATTAGGCTGTTTCCGTGCTCTGCTTGGCCCTCCTTGTGAAAACCAACTGTTCTGCTGGGCCACTGAGGTGCCTTAAGGACATCTTCGGATGAGATCCTCCCGCTTCATGAACAGCTAACAAAAGCCAATCGGATCGCTTTAGATATGCTGAAAACTCAATGGGGGCCGGGCACGGTGGCTCACACCTATAATCACTTTGGGAGACCAAGGTGAGAGGATTGCCTGAGCCCGCAGGTTCGAGACCCGCCTGGGCAACATGGTGAGACCTCGTCTCTACCATAAATCAAAAAATCAGCCGGGTGTGGTAGCGAGCGCCTGTAGTTCCGGCTGCTTGG
This sequence comes from Carlito syrichta, assembly GCF_000164805.1. NCBI lineage: Eukaryota > Metazoa > Chordata > Mammalia > Primates > Tarsiidae > Carlito > Carlito syrichta. The sequence continues at coordinate 37,310 of NW_007214542.1, forward strand.
AAGGCTGAGGCGGAAGGATCACTGGAGCCCAGCAGGTTGAGACTGAGGTGGCCAGGAGCATGCCTGCCCTCCAGTCTGGGCAACAGAGGGAGACTCCAACTCAAAAAACCCCCCAAAACAAAAAACCTCAATGTATTGAAATGTTGTTTTAACAAGATAAAATGTAAAACGCTTAGCCAATAATAAGTGGTCAGTAAATGTTGGATGTTTATTGGCCACGATCACTAAGTAACTATTAAGTTATCACATGAAGGTGAAAGAGTCCACAGAGACACAGGCGATTGGGTAGTGTTTACCCCAAAGACCAAGGGTTAATGGGAGGCTGGTGGCCCAGGAGCTTCTGGCCCTGCTCCAAAGGGCTCCCCAGCCAGCTGCACCCTCCTGGACTCTATTTCATGTGAATGCCACTTTCTTTCACCTTGTGGAAACCCTAACCCTTTTCCAGCTGTCTTCCTGGCCTCCCCACCGCCTGCCCCCGTGGGGTCCCCCTCCCTCCCTCCGTGGTCCCTCCGCCCTCCAGCACCGTCCATAATTGCTTGCTGGCTCCTGGGCTTATCTCTGTGAGATGAGGAGCCTCTGGCCAGCCAGTCGTCTTCAGGGTTTAACTTCCAGGCAAGGCCGCAGCAGGCAGCCGGTCCGGTTTTCTTTCCACAGGGTCCTCAGATTGACTTAGTGGAGCTGACAGCCGTTTGTGAAATCACTCGCCTTTGCTGCATCTCGTTGCCTTGTTAATTTGGCAATTTTCTCTAATGACTTCTTACTGGAACTGTTGTGAGTTTCTGCAGTTGAAACGACACATGGGTTTGCGTGGGGCGGGGCTGACTTGAGAGTGACTGAGGTGGGGAAGTGTTGTGTAGACACGCAGATCAGTGCCCGGAAGCCGCTTCACCTTCCCTCCGCGTTCTGTAAGGTTTCTGCCCTTTCTTGGAGTCCGCCAAGCTGACCGGAATGTGCATAAGCTGCCCAATTCTAGGGATGCCTTCCATTCTCACAGTATGTTTGTTCTAGGAGAGCCTAGGCTTTTCCACAGGTCTGAATTTGAAAATATGTCCACATTGTTACCTGTGCTAGGGTTTATGTGCTCTTCAAAGGTTGTAAAGCACTTTAAAAAAGATTTTAAATTGTTAGTCATCGTTTTGTACCTAAACAACACCTAAAATAAAATGCTTAATAATTTTTAAAATCTTAGAGAAAAGACTCCTGTTACGTTTCTGAAAAGTATTTGCTTATTAAAACCACTTCCATGTACATTCATATTATCTTCTAATTTTTTTCTTGAAATATGTATTGACTGGCCGGGCGTGGTGACTCATGCCTATAATCCCAGCACTTAGGGAGGCCGAGGTGAGAGGATTGCCTGAGCCCAGGGGTTTTAGACCAGCTCGGATAACTTGGTGAGACCTCATCTCTACAATAAATCAAAAACTTAGCCGGGTGTGGTGGCACGTGCCTATAATTCCGGCTCCTCGGAAGGTTGAGGTGGAAGGATCACCTGAGCCCAGCAGGTCGAGGCTGCGGTGGCCATGAGTGTGCCATGGCACTCCAGCCTGGGTGGCAGAGTGAGACTCCAACTCAAAAAAAGAGAAATACAAATCAACCTCTTCCCGACTTTTTATAAGCCTTTAAAAAAGATAAACACACTTATCCATTCCATGCAAAGTAGTATTTGAAAATATATCACTTCACATAAAATACATTGTACATTGAGAAAATTATAAGCCACCTTAACATTGTACAAATGATTGAAAGCAAACTTGTCACATTTTGAAAATGCCACAGGTTTTGAAGACAGGTGGATGCATAGGTCTGTGCCTCCCTCTAGTCTAGCAATTAAGCAGTTTATGGAGCGTCTCACGACTGGATATGCCCTCAGCCTCTCCAAATACCAGTTCGCTCAGCGGTCTTGGTACTTCTTTCCAAGGGCTGCTGTGAGGACTAAAACAATAAACGCAAGATGTGCCTGACTCCTGCATACGCCCAATAAACATTTCTTTTTGCTGTTAAAAATAGATATGTGCTGGGCATGGTGGCTCATGCCTGTAATCCCAGCACTTTGGGAGGCTGAGGCAAGAGGATAGCCTGAGCCCAGGGGTTTGAGACCAGCCTGGGCAATTTGGCGAGACCTTGACTCTACAATTAATCAAAAATGAGCCGGGTGTGGTGGCGCACGTCTGAAATTCCACCTACTTGGAAGGCCGAGGCGGAAGGATCACCTGAGCCAAGCAGGCCAAGGATGCAGTGGCTGTGATTATGCCACTTCACTCCAGTCTGGGCGACAGAGTGAGACTCCTACTCAAAAAAAAAAAAAAAAGTAGATTCGTTAAGTCTCTGCTCTGTCCCAGGCATTGAGCCAGGCCAGGATGATATAAAGAAGTGGGTGCTGTCCTTCTTCACACTTTATTTAGAAGAAACTAAGGAAACTGAAATATTAAAAGCATCTTCTAACTTCTGACAGCCAAGAAGTCAGACTCGCAAAGCCAATAAAACTCTGACTCTGAAACTTTAGCTAACCAAAATGTGCTACAAATTTTGACACTTAAAAGGCTAGAGATTCGAACCCAGAGTTGACAGTCTCACGCAGACCATGTATAGGTCCGGTGTGGAGCTCAGGTATCCTGAGGCCTCTCAGCCCTGAGGTGAGACGAGCGATTTCTCCACACTGACTTCCTGGGCCTGTGACTGGAATGGGCCGCGTCCTCTGTTGCAGTCGCCCTCTCTCTGCACCTTCAAAGCAGCTTCTCTTCATCTCCTCTCTGTTTTCCACGTGCCCCTCGCCGTCAGCAGGATTGATGACCCAGACTCAGTGTTTTCCTGAACTCTTTCATATTCCTCCATCACCTGCTCCAACCTACTCCATTCCAGACCTCTATGTACTAAGTATCTAGTACCCACTCTGCTCCAGATCGGTCTGCTAAGCACCTACTAGGTCTCCACGCTGTACCTACTGTACTCCAGACCTCTGTCTACAGTGTACACCTATCAGTGCAAAACATCAAAGATGGATTAGTGTGTTTAGCATTTATTCTGTTTTAAAATTTGTGGATTAATTTTAGAGTTGTGTGGACTGCAGGGGCAGGCTGCGTGCAGGTGACGCATGGGCTTCTAGCCGGCGCTTGTTCTCCCTGCTGGTGGCCCAGGGACCTGCTGTGTTCTCCTGGGCTCCCCTCCTTCCTCCGTCCCTGCCTGGCCTAGCCGTGCCCCAAAGCTGCCCAACCTTCCCTTGTGCTCATGTGACTTGTGCTCAGGGTCCCCTTGTGGGTGAGAGCAGCGGCATGCGGTCCTCTGTTTCTGTGATCATTCGCTTAGTGAGGCGGTCTCCAACGCCATCCGATGTGCTGCAAAGTCCACGATTTTGCTCTTCTTTATGGCTGCATAATACTTCCTCGCGTGTATGTATCACTGTCTCTTAGTCCAGTTCACTTTCTGTGGACAGCACATTTGGTTCCACGTTTTTGCTATTGTGAATGGCGCGGCATGCAGGTGTCTTTTTTGTAGAGTAAGGTGTGTTCTTCCAGGGATATTCCCCCGAGAGGGACTGCTGAATTGCATGGAAGATCCATTTTCAGTGCTTTTAGATATTGCCACACTGTTTTCCATAGAGCTTGGACTAAAAGTCAACTCAAAATATTTATTCATCAAATATGACATCTGGACTATTGTCGGAATATCACACTCTTATGTGTTCCCTATTAAACTGTGTTTTCGGGATTCAGCAAGGATTATCTGCCAAGATGCTGGAGGACAAGGATTTCAGCCTGTGACTAATTGAGTGACCAGGAGAAAGTTGCTTAATGTCCACACTGCAGTTTCTTTAGTCCAAGACGTTAAAATATATGCACACCGTGCATACGGTAAAGACACTAAGACCCCTTCCAGTGCCAAGATGTTATTGTGAGTGTCACACCAAGTAAATTAAAGTATGCAGTTTTGTTTTCCTTTTATTTCATTGTTGGAAAACCGAGTCTCAGGAAGTTTCGGCCGTGTCCGTCGTATTTGAGCAAGGAACCCGGGGCTTGGGAGGGTCGGGTGTGGAATGAGAGCACCTGGCTGAAATGCCGCCACCCCCACCCCCCTCCTGGGGGTGCTATGATGTGAGGCAAGTTGTTTGACTTCCTGCGCCTGTTTCGTCGTCTGTGAAATGAAAACGACAATGTGTACCTGTGTCTTACAGCACTGGAAGACCGAATTAATGAACGTTCATAGGGGTTACACGTCGGCTGCCGTCTCACCTTGACACCTCACCCCTGTTAACGAGAAGGACCGTCTGGAACCGAGCCTCCCAGCCACACAGGCGACACTCTTGAAAGGCACCACGTGCTCTCTAGCACAATGGTTTAATTGTCAACATAGACATCCCCAGGGAAACGAGCCTGCTACAGACTCAGGATGGACGAAGCACCTCACTCTTCAGTCTCACGTTGCTTCTCAGGCGCGTATGACTGGCCTACATTACCTTACCTGCAACTCCAAAGTCAAAGAGGCGCCAAACATGGAAAGTGTTCCATAATTCATGGGGTAAACTTCTGTAGAGTAAAAGCCTGCCTTCAACCGACATAGCACTATTTGTTTTTTGCTTTTGAGTTGGAGTCTCACTCGGTCGCCCAGGCTGGAGCACAGTGGCCGCTCCCGGCTACCACAGCCTCGACCTGCTGGGCTCCGGCGATCCTTCCGCCTCAGCCTTCCAAGTAGCTGGAATTACGAGGCCTGCGCTACCATGCCTGGCTGATTTTTTTATTTATTGTAGAGATGAGGTCTCGCTGCCCAGGAAGGTCTCGAACCTGCGGGCTCAGGCAATCCACTCACCTCAGCCTCCCAAAGGCGCGGGATTACAGGTTGAGCCACCGAGCCCAGCTTTATATTATATTTTTTGAGTTGGAGTTTCACTCTATCACTCAGGCTGGAGTACAGTGGCACACTCAAGGCCATCCCAGCATCGACCTGCTGGGCTCCAGTGATCCTTCTGCTTCAGTCTTCCAAGTAGCTAGAACTACAGGTGTGCACTACTGTGTTCGGCTAATTTTTTTTTTTTAATTGTAGAGCTGAGGTCTCGTCAAGTTTCCCGGGCTGGCCTTGAACCCGTGGATTCAGGTAATCCCCTCACCTCAGCCTCCCAAAGTGCTGGGGTTACAGGCCACTGAGTCCAGCCAAATTATACCTTAATAAAACTATGAGAGGGGACCAAAGAATTTATTCATAAAAATTTGTAGCCGGGCTCGGTGGCTCAGCCTGTAATCCCAGCACTCTGGGAGGCTGAGGTGAGTGGATTGCCTGAGCCCGTGGGTTTGAGACCCGCCTGGGCAGGTGAGACATCTCATCTTTACAATAAATCAAAAAATTAGCTGGGCTTGGCAGCGCGCGCCTATGGTTCCAGCTACTTGGAAGGCTGAGGCGGAAGGATCGCCGGAGCCCAGCAGGTTGAGGCTGCAGTGGCCGGGAGTGGCCGCTGCATTCCAGTCTGGGTGACAGAGTGAGACTCCGACTCAAAAAAAAAAAAATTTGTGTATTTATTCTCACGTATTCAAACCTCAGTCACCTTCAAAGCACTCTCCATTTGATGCAATATGTTTAATGCTTTTCCACTGCTCAAAACAGTTTTGAACTCATCAGTTTTGATAGCTTTTAGTGCTTCTGCCCCACTTTCTGTTCCGCCTCTTCCACATCAGGGCAGCCAAAAAGAGTCGCCACGGCGAGATCAGGTGCATGGGGGGGTAGGGCACAGGGCTCCTGTCGTTTGGGGTCAAAGACCAGCATGGTGTGGGCAGGTGCACTCCCCAGTCTCCCATCCCCAAAGGGACCAACGCGTGGAAAGAATCTCCCAGAAAAACTCGCTGAAGCTGAATGCAGCCCCTCCCCACGACACGAGCTGGTCCACTGATGCCGACGAGTTCCTAGAACGCTGACCTAGCGGGGGAAGACTGTCCTACAAGGCGCCCACCCTCCAAGAGAAAACTCCTGGTTTTTTGCCGTCCTCTGGTATCTTCACAAGACCGTTATTCATAGTAAATCGATGTGTGTCATTTTTAGGAATAATAAGGTTAATACAGGTGCACGTGTAGCCTTTCAAGTTGAAGGTTACACTGTGATGTTTGGCGCTTCACCTGAAGTACTGGTGTGCCGTTTGTGTGGGACGTGAATCTGCAGAACTTTCACGAAAGAGAGAAGAAACAACACGGACGAACTAAAAAAGTCATAAAGGCACATGAAAGAATCAATGCAATTGTAGAAATGCAACGGTCAGAAATGATAGAAGTCCACGTCCCATTTCTGGTCATTTTCCTGGTTACCCCACTTTGTCAGAATTCGTCTTCTTTCTCTGAGCGTCCACAGAACATTTTGTCACTGTGATGAAACTTAGTAACTCAGTCCAGGCATTGGCATGTATTGTACAGAACAGGGCCCACCCTGGACAGTAAAAACAGCTTGTATTCATATCTGTATTACTCACAGTGCATAAAAATGCCTGAATACGGTTTTCACAAATATCTAAATTATACTGAACCACTTCCTCAGTAAAAGTTTGCACAGAAAAATGTTTTCTTCCCAACACATGTGAGTCCCAGGAGTTTTGTAAGGCATTGTGGGTCATTATTATCCTGTGATTTGACAGAAGCAGAGACCAGAGGCTGGGGATGTTCTTACTTTCCCAGACAACACAGCTACCAAATAGGGAGCTGGTGTTCCAGCCCACGCCCGGTGGGCTTAGCACCCAAGGTCTTCTTCAGCTGCTTTCCTTGAAGATGTTTGCAGTTGTGAGTACAATGTTAACAAGCACGTAATCTTGATGTTTTCTAGAAATCTCCTGCAATATAATTGTTAGTGTTCTAGATATGTACAATTTTCTGAGGGATGGAAGTATTTTTAGTTTGGTGAGTTAGAACATTATTCAATCGACATTCTTCTCATTAGAATCTACCTGCTCTACCAGACTACTCAAAAGCATGGAGTCATTATTCCTTTCTTGACTGTTATCATCAAAGGTTGTAGGTACTGTATCGTGTGAGGTAAACACAACAGTCAGAATTAGAAAAGCTAGTAAAAGCACACACACACACAAATGAAAATGTTCATCACCAATTTAGTTTTGTCTTTTTATAAAGCACTTTTACAGACTGTCTCTCAAAGCCTTTCTTCCCATGGGGCAATCGTGTCTTTTGCCTGGTGTGAAGCCATAGGATGGACTCACCGATTTAAAAAGCAACGACGACAGCACAGTGCAGTTTCTTGGAAAAAATAAAATGTTTTGCGTTTGGTTTCCTCTCTGTCCCTGAAATCATTTCAGAAAGAAAAGGCTGATGAATTCCTCACTGGTCTTTTTCCTTTGTATGTTTTGTTACACTATGAAAAAAAAAAAAAAAACAGGCTGTGAAAAGTTGTTGTTCATTAATGAAACTCAGAAAGTAGTCAAGTCCCTTTGAAGTCTGTTCCAGTGTCCAAAGAGAGCGAAAATTAACATCTTTATCACACGAGCTTCAGTGTCGAGTTATTGCCACCCAGAAGACGCAGGTGCGAGGATACAGTTAGCTTTGTTTTACAAAGCACGTTCGTGTGTGTGTTTGTGCATGTGCCCAAAACAAGGCCAAGGTCTCACAAATGAATACTTTGGAGGTAACTTGCAAACATTTTGATATTAAGCTAAAGTTGCACTTCAGGTGGACTTCCTCAGTTTCCTATCAAAGCTGTTTAGAGTTCGGTCAAAAATGACTTTGGTCCTGTCATGGAAAAAATCAAACTTTCTAAGGGACAGCTTAACTTTCCAGGTTAGCTAATCGGAAGGAATATGTTCAAAAGTGGAAAATCAGGCCGGGCTCAGTGGCTCAGCCTGTAATCCCAGCACTTTAGTAGGCCGAGGCAAGTGGATTGCCTGAGCCCGTGGGTTCGAGACCCACCCGGGCAACTTGGCAAGACCTCGTCTCTACAATAAATCAACAATTAGCCGGGTGTGGTAGTGTGCACCTGTAGTTCCAGCTCCTTGGAAGGCTGAGGTGGAAGGATCGCAGAGCCCAGCAGGTCAAGGCTGTGGTGGCCGGGAGTGGCCACTGCACTCCTGTCTGGGTGACAGAGTGCTCCTGTCTGGGTGACAGAGTGAGACTCCAACTCAAAAAAAAACAAAAACCAAAAAACCAAAAAAAGTGGAAAATCAGATTCAAGCAACTTGTAGAACATGTGTATCTGTCCTCTCAATCGAGATTTTTAAAAGTTATATTCGAATATTATAACAGTAATGATAAATATATTTTAGTTATGTGTGCATAGTAGCACATGCATAAATGAGCTAACTGGTCAGTCTTTTTCCACACAGCTGTGGCGTTGCAGGGACGGGTGGAGGCCTAGACCCGCTTGTTTGTGCCATTTGTCTTCCATAAGTCACATCAGCAAAGCAGTGGCTGTAATTTCCACCTTTGGCTTCCTTGGACTTGAGTGAAAGTCTAGAAACATTTGAAATACAATCCCAGTGCAGAAAACTTTAATGTTTCTAAGTTCCTCATTCATATCTAATCTGATAGCAATTATTTCAAGTAAAGTCGTATTTTATAAATCCACTAATCCCCTCCACACATTATATTCTGTTAATTTATGTATAATTTGCTAAAGTAAGTAATCACATTAACTTTCAAAAGTGTAGGGGTCTTCTGCTTCTGAGAGGATGGAGTGAACACACTTTTCTCTCTTCCTCCCACTAAGTACCACTGAAAGCCCTGGAGATTTTATATATATATTCCTTTTTTTTTTTTTTTTGCGTTGGAGTCTCACTCTTTTTGCTCACGTTGGAGTTCAGTGGCATGCTCACAGCCACTACAGCCTTGACCTGTGGTCTCAGGCGATCTTTCGCCTCAGCCTTCCAAATAACTGGAACAACAGATGCACGCCATCACGCCTGGCTAGTTTTTGTGATTTATGGTAGAGATGAGGTCTCACCAAGTTGCCCAGGCTGGTCTCGAACCCCTGGGCTCAGGCAATCCTCTTGCCTTGGCCTCTCAAAGTCCTGGGATTACAGGTTGAGCCACCACACCCAGTCTTTTTTTTTTTTTTTAATTGGAGTCACACTCTGTTACCCAGGCCAGAGGGCAGTGGCATATTCATGGCCACCACAGCCTCGACCTGCTGGGGTCAGGTGATCCTTCCAAAACTCAGGCACACATCACCACACCCAGCTAATTTTTTGATTTATTGTAGAGACAAGTTCTTGCCAAGTTGCCCAGGCTGGTCTCGATCCCTTTTGCTCAGGCAATCCTCTTGCTTCAGCCTCCTAAAGTGCTGGGATGACAGGCGTGAGCCACCAAACCCGGCAGGATTATATTTAAGACCTTGAAAGATGGAAGAAGAATAGACTTGCGAGAGACCTGCCATCCAACAGTTGACACGGTGGTGACTTTCCTGGGATTCTCTGTTTTGCCTGATACAGCTCAGACACGGAGCTGAAGAAGTTGGTCACCCAGAAACACCAGCGAGCTCAGACAAAAAAAAAAGACGCATCAAAGCCTCTCTCTCTGGCCAGCGGGGCAGAAAAGGAGAAACCTAGGAAGCAGAACATGTCGACAAAAGCCGCTTCACTCCAGCCAAATGCTGCAGAAAACATCAGGCCCCTGCCCCAGCCGCGCGGGTGAATGTCCACCCGCAAGGGCTGTAGCAAGGTGCCCGACTCCTGCAGCCCCGCTCGGGCGCCGCCAAAGCGTGAGCAGGGAGCCAGCTCTGCCTGCCCGGTGCAAGGAGACCTTGGTCCCCAGGGCTGCCAGTGGAGAGGACTCAGAGCCCGGAACTCTGCCTCCACCTGGAGCAACGGGGCTCCGCTCCCTCTCCACACCTGAACCATGTCCGTGAGGCCCAGTGGAAGAAAGAACCTTGCCACTGCCCATGGAAGGAGGCTCCACCCTGCCCCAAGTGTCAGTGGAAGATGCACCAAGAACAGTGACACACGCACCACCCCTGCCAGGTAGAAACATGTCCGTGGGGGTCTGGGGGCAGCTGAACTTTCACCTGAACCAGGCAATGACAAGCAGAGAGAGGCTCCTCAGAGGCCAATAACAGCCAAGCAAAGAATCTGGACTTCGACCCTAACCTGGTAGAGTCGAGGCAATGCACCTTTCTCCCTTCCCAGAGCGATGTCAGGTAAAAGTGACTCAAACAAGGTTTAAATAAAACTCAGAGTCTTATAGCATAAACCCCAAACGTCCAAGTTACTTGGATGTTTGGGGCAGGGTGGAGCCTCCTTCCTGGTGTTTTCTGCAGCATCAGAGGAGCATCATTCATTATACTACAGTCCGGGAAGATTTCAAACTGAATATATATATGCCAACACCAAAATGACAGATACGTCTTGAGTAACACTGTAAACCAAATGGACCTAAAAGTCACATACAGAACATTCACTAAGCAGCATTAGAAAGCACATTTTTCTCAAGTGCCCAAGGATCTTTTTCCAAGATTCATCACATTTGAGGTTACAAAACACACTTGAAAATTTTAAGACTGAAATCCAACCAATGAAATGAAACTAGAAATCCACAGCAGAAAGAAAACTGGAAAATTCAGATATATGTATGAATTAAGCAACACATTCTTGTACAAACATTAAGTCAAAGAAGTAATTTTAAAAAGTAGAAAATCACTTGAGATGAATAAGAATGAAATACAATATATGAGAACTTACAGGATGCAACGAAAGCAGTACCACAAGGAAAGTTCATAGCAATAAATGCCTATATTAGAAACAAAGAACAATCTCAAGTAAACAACTTAACTGCAACCTCCAAGAAACTAGAAAAATAAAAGCAAACTACCCCCAAAGATAACATACTAGCATATGGAAGGAAATAATAAAAATCAGAGAAGAAATGAGCAAAATAAAAAAACAATTTTAGGCTAGGCATGGTGTCTCATGCCTGCATTCCCAGAACTTTGGGAGGCAGAGGCGAGAGGATTGCCTGAGCTCAGAGGTTCGAGACCAGCCTGGGCAACTTGGCGACATCTCGTCTCTACAATAAATCAAAAAATTAGCCGGACGTGGTGGCACATGCCTGTGGTTCTAACTACTTGGAAGGCTGAGGTGGAAAGATCACCTGAGCCCAGCAGGTCGAGGCTGCAGTGGCCATGAGTGTGCCACCACACTCCAGTCTGGGTGACAGAGTGAGACTCTGACTCAAAATAAATAAAAAATAAAGATGAATGAATATGGTATATACATATAAAAGACTTCTATCAGCCTTAACAAAGGAAGAAATTCTGCCATGTGTGACATCATGGAAGGGCCTGGAGGCCATTGGTTAAGTGAAGTAAGTCAGTCACAACAAAAATAAGATACATGGTCTCACTTACACAAGGTATCTGAAATAGTCAACTTCTATGGTAAGTGGAATGGAATAATATTCTCTTATAAGTGGAATAAGTGGAATGGCAGTTGCCAGGGGATGGAAAGCGAGGGAGACTTGGGGAGCAATTAATCAACAAGCATATGTTTAGTCAAACAAGATGATGAGCTCTAAAGATCTTCTCTATAACATCACATCTATGGCCAAAATAGTCTGTTGTACACTTAAAAACTTGTTCAGAGGGTGGATCTTACATTAAGTGTCCACACCACAATAAACACAACACAATAAATAAAGTGTAAGATAAGATAAAATACAATCTCGACTAAACTAAAATCAATAGAAGAGATAAAGAAAAAACACATAGACATCTTAGAACTGAAAAATGCAATCACCAAAATAAAACCCTCAAAACAAAGGCTCAATAACAGACTAGAGGAACAGAGGAAATAACACATAAACTAAAAGTAAAACAATAGAAATTTTCCCTTCTCAAAAACAGAAAATGTAGACAAAAAAATAAAGAAAGAAAGAAAGAACATAGCTCTAGGAGCTTGTGGGACTAAGACCAGAAGATCTAACATTTCTGTTGTGGATGTCCTGGAGGAAAAGACAAAAGAGAGTGAAGCTAAAACACACTCAAAGAATTAAAGGTTGAAAACCTACATGTGGAAGAAAAAAAAGTCATAAAATAGCAGTTTTAAAAAGCTGAACAAATTCTAAATAAGAATTTCACATCAGTACATGTCATAGTCAAAAAGGAAAAACAACCTTGAAAGCAGCAGGACAGAAAAGGTTCCTCTCTAGAGTAGAGAGACAATTTGAATGACAGCAAGTCTCAGCTAAGAATTCCACTGTTATATATAACAAATGGACGAACAGACTAATAATTATATAGTTAAACTCTTTGACTGCTACTAGAAATGGATATTCTTTTTTTTTTTTGAGTTGGGGTCTTACTCTGTTGCACAGACTGGAATGCAGTAGCATGCTCTCAGCCACCACACCGCAGCCTCAACCTGCTGGGCTTCAGCAACCCTTCTGCCTCAGCCTTCCAAGTAGCCGGAATCACAGGCGCACACTACCATGCCCAGCTAATTTTTTGGTTGATTGTAGAGACGAGGTCTCGTCAAGTTGCCTGGGTGGGTCTTGAACCAACGGGCTCTGGCAAGCCACTCACCTGGGCCTCCCAAAGTGCTGGGATTATAGGCTAAGCCACCGAGCCTGGCCGAGAAGAAATTTTTAAGACAATTATAAAAGGTGAAGGTTAAAGGAAACTAAAGGAAGATGAGATTTCTGCATTTTACTCAATCTGATAAAATATCAATACCAGCAGTCTGTGTGATGTTAAGCGTAAACAGGTAGTATATACATTACACAAGAGGTATATGAATATACGAGAGAGACTAAAAAAAATTAAATGAAACAAATTAAAATTAAAAAATGTTTAAGCAACCCATAGGAAGAAATGGAAAAGAAAATATAAGAATAAAAATCAGCAAGAACAAGCAGAAAACAAAAATCAAAATGGCAGACTTAAGCCCTAGCATGATAATAGCATTAAATGTAAGTGGCCTAAATAAATTGATTAAAAGACAGAGAAGCAGAGTGGAACAAAAAATACAATGCAAGTATATGCAGTCTGTAAGAAAATCATTTAAAATACAATGATTTAGGTATGTTGAAAGTAAAAGGATGGAAGAAGATTTTTTTTTTTTTTTGGTGTCTCACTCGGTCGCCCAGACTGGAGTGAAGTGGCCGCTCCCGGCCACTGCAGCCTCGACCTGCTGGGCTGCAGCGATCCTTCCGCCTCAGCCTTCCAAGTAGCTGGAACTACAGGCTCACACTGCCATGCCCGGCTAATTTTTTTTTTTTATTTATTGTAGAGATGAGGTCTCGCCAAGTTGCCCAAGTGGGTCGCGAACCTGTGGGCTCAGGCAATCCACTCACCTCAGCCTTCCAAAGGTGCGGGATTACAGGCTGAGCCACCGAGCCCGGCTGGAAGAAGATTTATCATGCAAAAAAATAAAAGAGGGCAAGAGTAGCCATATTAATGCCAGCTAAAATAGATTTCAGAGCAATGAAAATTACCACACACCAAGAGGTACATTATATAATGATAAAAGGCTTAGTCTACCAAGAATACATAGTAATCCTAAAGTGTATGCACAAACAGAACTGCAAAATCTGTGAAGCCACAGCTAACAGAATTGGAAGGAGAAGTAGACAGATTCACAATTACAGCTGGGAACTGCAACACCCCTCTCTCGGAAATTGAGACAACTGGATAGAACATTAGCTAAATAGACTTCAGCAGCAGGATTAACCAACAGAATCTGATCAGCATTAATAAAACACTCTATCCACCAAGAGCAAAATATATGCTTCTCAAGTACTCATGGAGCATACCCCTAGAGAGGCATATCATGGTCCTAAACCAAACCTTATACAATTTTTAAAAATTGAAATCATAGAGTGTGTTTTCTCACCTCAATAGAATTAAGCTACAGATTGACTACAAAAAGGGAACAAAATGAGCAAACACGTGGAAATTGAACAACACATTTTTAGAGAATCCATGGGTCAAAGCCAAAGTATCAAGGTATATTTTAAAAATACACTGAACTGGTGGCCTTTCTCTCAAGATGCCCATGCCTGTCAGGCATGCTCTCTTTCTCTCTCTTTCTTTCGCTCTCTTTTGTCAATAAATTCCTTTTTAAAATTAAAAAACGCAACATAGCCGGGCATGGGAGCGCACGCCTGTAGTTCCAGCTACTTGGAAGGCTGAGGCGGGAGGATCGCCAGAGCCCAGCAGGTCGAGGCTGTGGTGGCCGGGAGTGGCCACTACACTCCAGTCTGGGCGACAGAGTGGGACTCCAACTCAAAAACAAAAACAAAAACAAAATAAAAAACAGCAAAAAAAGAAAAAAAAAACACTGGACAGAATGAAAACAAAAATATCAAAATATATGGGATGCAGCTAAAACAGTGTTGAAGGGGAATTTACAGTGCTACATACTGACCTTAGAAGAGAGGAAGTGTCTGAAAAACAATGAGAGAAGTTTTTTAAACTGCTTAGATATTAATAGAGATTTGCTTATATATTCTTATAATCCTATTGTTACTTTATTCTACTACTTGTTGTAAATGTATTTAACTATGAGACAAAATAAGATATTGCCGTTTGTCAAAATGAATAATACATAAAAGTTTAGTAAACAGGAGCACTTACAAAGTAGTAATAGTACAATAAGGTAACAACCATTAAATTGCTATTCTAGTTATATTTGCATATTAGCCACCATTTCCAAATTATTGTTAGGTTTCCTTAATTAATTTTTTGCTTGGCTTAAAGAAAGTTTGTCTGTTTGGGGGAAAAAAAAAAAAAGACTCATGAGTATGTTTGTGTGCCTGTTAGCCAAAATGGAATTCGGTCCTTTTTTAAAGTAAACTTAACACATTTATATTTATTGTAATTGCCATAATGAAAAGGTGTACGTTTACCTTCTGGTTTTATGTATTCTATTTATCATATCATTGTCCTTGTGAAAAAAAGGCATTTTAGATTTGTGCATGTTGCAGACCTCACGTTGATAGCTCTATATGGAATTGATTTATGGCCAGAAGACCTGAACAAGGGAACGCTGAGACAGAGACAGGAGACTGAATTTGAGAAACATCTAGAAGGCAAGCTTAAAATAATGTGTTACCTACAAGAGGGAAAGGGCAGCCAAGAAGCTGATCTGGAGTTGGCGCCTTATAACCAGGATGACTTCAGCGGGGAAATCTTGCTTCTGCTCCCTGTAATCACCTGTCTTCCAGCACGCCAGCTCCGCTTGTCCATGGCTGGGGAGGCTCCGGGAGAGGGAGTAGATATTTGTAAGGTCTCTTGAAGCCTGCACTTGGAACTGGCACACCAAGCGTCACTTGAATGTGGTCGCTTCTTCCACATTCTGCTGACCAAATCAAGTCACGATGCCAGTCCAGATGCAGATGATGGGGAAATACACTCCGCTTCTTGCTGGGAGGAGCTGCCAAGTTCCATTGCCAAGAGGTGAGAACACAGAGGCGCTCTTTTGCAAGCCGTCGGTCAAAGGCCCTGTCGGAGACGCATATCTGGAAATATCACTTGGAGTGGGATGTGTTCTGTATGACTGGAATTATTTTCTATTTGTCAATTATTATTGTTGTTGTTGTTGTTTTGAGCTGGAGTCTCATTCTGGCCCAGGTTGGAGTACAATGGCACACTGCTCCTGGCCACCGCAGCCTCAACCTTTGGGCTCAGGCAATCCTTCTGCCTCAGCCTTCCAAGTAGCCGGAACTAGAGGCATGCATGACCATGCCCAGCTACTTTTTCTTGATTTATTGTAGAGATGAGGGCTCACCAAGTTGGCCAAGCTGGTCTTGAACACCTGGGCTCAGACAATCCTCTCACCTCCGTCTCCCAAAGTACTGGGATTATAGGCATGAGCCACCGTGTCCATATTTTCTATTTGTAACAGAGAAGTGTTGCCTCCCTCCACCCCAAAGTAGCCCAACGCCAAAGGATATGAGAAACAGATGTCCACTTTGTTTCTCTCCCGGTGTCTTGTTCAGGGGTTCCTTGGTTTAGGTGTCGTATACTAATCAGTAAAGACAGACCGTTTCTTTAAGGTTTCTGTGGCTGAAAGAACAGAAGGACAAGAACGAGTAGATGATGATAGCCAAGCGAGAAACACAAAGACATTTCTGCACTATACAATAGTTTCTACACGGAAGTGTCGAAACTGCATACCTCCCGGTCTGGCTGGCGCCTAAACCGCCATCTGCACTCATGCCTTTGTGACAGGAAGTCCTCTTACTTGATCAACTTTTTTTTTTTTTTGAGTTGGAGTCTCCCTCTGTCGCCCAGACTGGAGTGCAGTGGCCACTCCCGGCCACCGCAGCCTCGATCCGCTGGGCTCCGGCGATCCTTCCGCCTCAGCCTTACAAGTAGCCGGAATTGCAGGCATGCGCTACCACGCCCGGCTGATTTTTTGGTTTATTGTAGAGATGAGGTCTCGCTGCCCAGGCGGGTCTCGAACCCGCGGACTCAGGCCATCCACTCATCTCAGCCTCCCAAAGGTGCGGGATGACAGGCTGAATCACCGAGCCCGGCTTGATCAACTTTTAAAACACAAACACCATTGGCAGTAGTGGAAATCTGCCTGGGGAAGCAGGGAACACACCTCATCAACTAGGGCACCTGCACAAGGAATATTTGTATACCTAAGCCTGAATTGTACCCCACAATTTTAAAATAAAAAAAAAATTTAAAGATTAGAAAACACAAATACCTCAGGGGAGGCATAAACTCACATCTTAGTGTGAATTAATCCTGGGTTATAAGTGAGACTAGCAGAGGAAGAAAGAGCACAAGAAGAGTTTTGAAGAAGTCACAGTGTGAGTCATTATCCGCTGCAGATGGAATGCAGTTCACTGAGTGTCCCGTTCCTCTCTCTGTAGATCCTGTCCCTTCAGGGGAGAGTCACACTTTTCACCCACTGAGGTCAGCTTTTGCCACATGATTTGCTTAAGCCAATGACCTACAGCAAAAATGTGGCAAGTCACTTCTGAGTGGAGGCTTCGTGAATCCAGTCTGGTCTGCCATCTTTTCTTTCTCCTTTGACCCGAGACAGCCCTTGTCCCAGAGAGAAGCTGCTCTGTCAGCCTGGACTTCAACTTGAAGAGGCATGAAGCAACGTCTGAGTCAATCACGTGGAACATGGTGGTAAATGAAGCTCTGTGTTCGTAAGTCACTATGATCTGGGGGTCGTATTCTGGAAAAATTTAGACCAAGCTGACTCGTATAGGCCAATAATTTTTCTTTGTAGCCTTTTAGAGCACATTACCTTTTATTAGCTGTGTGTACCCACAAACATCACTTTTTCTTCTAAACTCAAGGCTTGAATGGATTGGATATACAGTTGCCCTCCGGTATCCATGGACAATTGGTTCCAGGACCCCTCAAATCCATGACTGCTCATGTCCCTATGTAAAATGGTATCGCATTTGCACTTAATCTGTGCACTTCCTTCCCCATAGAGTAAATCACCTCTAGGCCGCTTATAATACCTAATAGAAGGTAACTGCTATATCAATGGCCTTTCCACTGTACTGCTGAGGGAATAATGACCAGGAGAAAAGTCTGTACTTGTTCAGTACAGATGCAACCAACCTTTTTTTCAAATATTTTCTATCTGAGGTTGGGTTGGGTGAATCCACAAATGCAGAACCCACAGACAAGAAAGGTCGAGTAACTGAAAAAGGGTCTGAATGTTTGGAATTGGGACTGCCTTGCAAATCCTAGCTGTGTGTTCAGTTTACTTAAAGGGTGTGAATACGTGTGGGGGTGGGGGAATGAACATACAATTACTTCAGCGTATTAATAATAGTACTTGTTAAATGATAGAAGCATGTTTCATGTTTGTCTCTGCAAAGAACAAAAATATCTGTAAAAGCTGCACTAAGCTCAATGCAGGTATTTCCTAATGTGTTTTAAGAATTATTTTTGAACCACAGCTATTGTCCCCCCAGATCATAGTTTATTTTTCCCAAAATAACAATTCTTAGCCTTTTAGATTATATCCCATATTTAAAAAAATGAATAGACTGGGTGCGGTGGCTCACGTCTATAATCCCAGCACTTTGGGAGGCAGATGCCAGAGGATTGCCTGAGCCCAGGGGTTCGAGACCAGCCTGGGCAACTGGGCAAGACCTTGTCTTGACAACAGATAAAAAATTAGCTGGGCATGGTGGTGTGCACCTGTAGTTCCAGTTACTTAAAAGGCTGAGGTGGAAGGATCGGATCACCTGAGCCCAGCAGGTCGAGGCTGCAGTGGCTGTGAATGTGCCACTGCACTCTAGCCTGGGTGACAGGATGAGACTCCGACTCAATAAAACAAAATAAAACAAACAAAATATAATTTGACCTATTCAGAGAAAGAATAAAGGACAAAAAAACTTTTGAAGATTGATCTAATCTTAATTGGGTCAGTCATTATCAAAGTTTTGAGATAATTTAAAATTTAAACCGTCAAAATAAAAATAAACCAGTGATAGTGATCATTAGAGACCAGTATTTTGTAGTAGATGCCAGTATTAAATCCCTTGTTCCCTTCACCCTGTACCTGGTAGTATGTTAAGTGCCAGGGATTAATCAAAGAATAAGACAGACCCTATTCCTGCTATGAGTGAATGACAGTGCTTGGTAGACAGGAAACATTCCTTTCTCACCTACACAAGCCGTAAGGATTTTCAGCAAACATCAACCTGAATGCAATGGAAAATGGCAAAGCCAGTCAACAAGTGTCCTGTCCCTCTCAGGGCTTGCTGTGTTAGAGGCCACTGAAGAAATGCAAGGCTGTTAGTCTTTTCTTCAATTTGTGTGTTTCCTCTGGCAAAAGAAGAGACCTCCAGCACTTAACAGTTATTCAAGAAGCCAGTTCCTATGGCAGTTCTTTTTACAATGAAACAGTAAGTGTCAATATTTAGCTAAAGGCAGAGCTGTGCATTTGAGAAAATAGCAGACGGCGGGAAGACAGTGTGAGGCTCTGACTGTAGCCAAGCGGCTTGGGCAAGAGGCTTGTTCCGCTGAGTCCAAGGTTTCTCAGGTGTGAGAGGGGTTGAGGGCGTCAGCTCTCCCTCCTCAAGCACTGTTTGGAGGATGAGATGAATCCAGGCAGTGTTCACTCAAGTGTCTCTCACTCTGCTTATTTCAAGCCCTGGGGCTTTCCTTTTAAAGTTATTTCTTGAAATTATTTTTCTGTGAAAAGAAGTAGCATTATCCAGGCTGGCTCCTCCTGGAACACCTGACCACAGGTATTGGGTGAGTTATATAAATAGATAGTAAGTATCCAATCACAGACTCACTCATGAATTATTCATTCAGGCAGTATGTACTAAATAGGTTTTATTTTTAAGGTGTCCCAACAGATACAGGGTGAATGACAAAGTTCCTTGTGACGTTACAAAACCCTAGCTTTAAAAACATATCCCAAGGCGACAACTGGACATTCCTGAAAAGATTTAAAATATAGACCATGTCATATAGTGCTTTTATAATGTACAATAGAAGCAAAATGAAGAAAACTATCAAGAAAGACTGGTCAAGTAAATTCTAAACTATTCCTAGCAAGAATAATATGCAGTCATGACAAAGGACCAGGCGGATCCCTGTATTCCTAACTAAAAACATACAAACTGGTTAAATGAAGAGAAAAGTCACAAAAAATGAGTGGTCCTCTTTGTGTAACTTGGAGACATCAATCCATGTGTCTATGAGACAAATTAGCAACATTTCTGAGGTCTCCTTTCTTTTTGTCGTCTTTTGTGGGGCGACTCATTTACAATGAATAGGCATGATTTCTACAGCAGCGATAAAGTTATTTTCGACGAACTGAAAGAGAACGAATAGCACAGACCCAGTCTTCAAATATTTCACAGCCAAAGCTGGGAGAGATGGCTGGTATAAAACGCAACTACAAACCTGGGGGAGTGTGCACATAATGTGAACGGCTGGCATCGCGTGTCGTCACTGCGCAGAGACGGAGAGATGAGTAAGAATTCTGAGGCAGGCAGAGATGGAGAAAGGGACAGTTAGGCAGAAAGACAGATGGACCTGGAGGTTCCGTGACGGAAATGTGCACGCACTGGCACGGCACAGGGTACTGTAAACAGAAAAGGTTACGATCCGGTTGGAAAGTTTCAGGGAAGATCAGCTAAGGAGTCAGGTCTTTACTGAGCTGACGGTGGAAAGTGGCGGCATTTTAGGAACGGGAGAGGGACAGCTCAGGTGACACCGGGAGACTGTTCGGCTTTACATGCGTGCCCTGGAGTGAGGTCTGGCCGCACCATCCTGGACCCACGCATGGAAGGCCTCTGGTCTGAGCCCGCTTCCAGGACCAGAATCAGCTTCCACCCTGGAGTCTGGAGGGTAGGGGTCCGAAGAATGGCTCAGGTGGCTGGCTGCGGGAGCTGTGGGTGGGTTTCAAGGCGTAAGCTGGCAGATCCAGTGCACACGTGCCCAAGGCCATTGCAGTGTGAGATTCAGCCACGATGGGGAGAGAGGAGAAGTGAGTGCAGACCAGAAGCAGAGAGGGCTACCTGGGGGCTGGGGCTGGGGAATGTTCTCCTGTGTTTCTGGCAGGGTATGCTGAGATGTTTGAGAATTCTAAATCCGAAACTGGCCTTGCAGGGATTTTTTGTCAAGGTAGGAAGAAGAACTAATTTTACCAAACGCTTTGCCAGCTTGGTTTAGGAAGACAAGGCGTTTGGGCCCCGGTCCGAGGAACCTCTGTTCACGCCTTTGTGCTGAGTCCCACACGTGTTAGTGGCAAGACGTGAGCCTGGGCCGTGGCAGGTGTTCGGTAAACGCTGGTGAGTGGACACCTGGCAGCAGTGAGCTTGACGACTCAAGATGAGGAGAGGTGATAGAGCATAGACAAACTGGCCAGAGTGCCCTGGAGCTGGCGTCCTGCTAGGGTTCCAGTTCACGAGCGGCATGAATTCGGCTATTTTGAAGAGAGTTTGTGTCATGTTTGAGTTATATGTTTAGACATATTTTTCATTTTATTTAGAAACTTAAATTTAACCAAGGCAGCAATAATAGCAAAGGTATCCTTTCTCTTTGCCCTAAAAGCTGAGGTACAAAGATTCACTTTCAGTTAACTATTTATTCTTGGGCTCTCCTAGAAACTTGCCAGAGACGCTGGCACAGAACCCCTGACCCACTCTGGCTGGAATCACTGGCTCATTGTGCGTGACCGGGTGAACGCCCGACCTCGTGCCCCTCAGGTCCCCAGCTGGAGGTGTGCTGAAAACCAGACGATGCTTCTGAGTCCGGTGCCCGGGTAAATACATCAGGGAAGAAAACGCCATTCAACTCTTTCAAAGGAGTGTTTTAAGCTTGGCTCTTGAGCCCGTTTTGAGCACGGGGCTTCCCGCAGTGCAAGCAGTCATGACGGATGCTCATGTGGCAGGCTCCTGTGTGCTGCATACTCATGGCATTTCCAAAGGGTTTCTTGAGGCATTGAATGTCACATCTGCAGCTTTTGCCCTCAAGGAGACTTGACCAATTTTTCTAATGTTTGAGATCCCAGCACAATCTAGAAATGCACGGTAGAGGGAAGCCTACCGAAACAGGAGACATGGACCATCACCGCCGCAGCAAGTTCTAAGGATGAGTGTCCTTATCTTCCAGCTACCAGCGTTTTCAACAGCACCCATGATCGCGGCTGGCATTCATTTCACGCTCCTCAGAGACTTAACAGGGCCGTCTTATTTATGCTTCTAAGTAAAGTTTTGCTACCAGATCTATTTTACATACGAAGAACCTGAGGCTCAGAGAGAGTAAGCAACTTTCCCAGACCATGCAGACAATAAGTGTGGGGCTACCCCACATAGGTGCGTTAAGTCTAGAGCCCTTGACTTTCTGCTTGATGGTCCCCCCTGTGATAGAAATCAGAGAATGAATGTGCCTGCAGATAACCTACTTATCACATCGTGGTGTTCAAGACAAACATAGTGTCTTCAACCAGAGGAGTCATTTGGCATTCACGATGTATTTTTCCAAAAAAGGCATTGTTGCTCTTGCGTTATCCATTTAAAGAGTTTTATTTATTTATTTGAGTTGAAGTCTCAATCTGTCGCCCAGGCTGGAGTGCAGCAGCACGCTCACGGCCACTGCAGCCTCCACTTGTTGGGCTCAGGCAATCCTTCCACCTCAACCTTCCAAGTAGCTGGAACTACAGGCATGAGCCACCACGTCTGGCTAATTTTTTGATTTATTGTAAAGATGAGGTCTCGCCAAGTTGCCCAGGCTGGTCTTGAACCCCTGGACTCAGGCAGTCCTCTCACCTCTGCCTCCCAAAGTGCTGGGATTATAGGCGTGAGCCACTGCGCCCGGCTAAAGAGTTACATTTAAAATATGATTTTAAAGAACTATGTGTAAGAAGTTTAGGAAACCTGCTTTTCCATCTACAACATCCCTGAAGCAGACTTTCCCAAGCTTCAGAGTTCATAAGAGCACCTGGGGACACTTTCAAAGCAAGCACATTTCCAGGGCCCGACGAGGTGGGCTTGGAGGAGGGGGGTCTGTCTTGCAAGCTGCCTCAGCCCACTTGGAGAATCACACCTTCACATTCCTGTCCACCTTTGATTCTTGAAGCCACCTGGCTTTTCAAAACAAACACTGAAGTGCCTTCCCAGATTGCTTAATTAGGAGCCTGACAGATTCGGTGTGAGCAAGCAGCAGGTGCTGTTTGCCAGGGACAGGCATCCAATCCAAACCGGTCCTGGTTCTTTGCTTAAGCTTGGCATAGAGATGGAGCCATTGCAGACACAGTGCTCCAGCCCACACCGATCTGGGGCGAACTTTGAAATGTTAATATCCTAGAAAGAGAGCGAACCCAGAGAACACACCCGAAACTCACCAAAAACATGACTCCTTCTATCAGCATCGCAATTTCCCCGCATCCATCCGCCAGGGAGCCCGCTGCGCTAAGGAGAGGGCAGGATGTGACTCACGCCCGAAGTCTCACTTCTAATGGCATTATCGAGGACAGCAGTAGTCCCGGCTCCAGGTGCCACTGAAACGGGAGCTCTCCCAACTGGGTCTTGGAGCTGACACCTCTCTTGGAAGAAGGTAGGAGGTCTCACCTGACTGAGTTGGTTTAGGGCTGTGACCCCAAGGATTCCTTGTATTTAAGGGCGGGCGTCTTCCTTTGACATCTTGGATTAAAAATTGGATATTCTTGTCCTCCTGAAAGTATAAAGCCAGGAGTCAGTACCTGGGGAGAGGGGAATGTAAAAATCTTATAGTTCCAGCTTCTTGGCTTTCTTCCAAATGACTAAGATTTCCTTAATTTGAGATTTCCTCTTCCACATGGATGCATTCAATGTCGGTGAATGTAAATCATTAGAGAAAATAAAGGTTGGCCTAATTTTTGTCTTCTTTTTAAACTTTTAAGTGTATGCTGTGGTTTCTAATTAATTAGGAGTATGTAGGATGTCATAGTCTTTCCAAATACTGCACAATGTTACTATTGGACAAGAGATTTTAAAATCTGTCCATAAACATGTTTGGGGTAAGCAGTCTGAGAGGCTCCTAAAACTGTGAGAAAATTTCATTATTCTGGGAACAGTCCCAAATTATCAAAACAGGCCCCTTTGCCTAGAAAAGTTTAACAACTACACCCTCTAACAAGAAATAACCTGATTTCCAGAAATTAATCACATCTTTTTAAGGTTTTAGAAAGTTGGAAGGCCGGGCACAGTGGCTCAAGTTTGTAATCTCAGCACTTTGGGAGGCCTAGACTAGAAGATTGCCTAAGCTCAGGGGTTCGAGACCAGCCTGGGCAACTTGGCAAGACCTCGTCGTCTCTACAATAAATTAAACAGTGAGCCAGGTGTGGTGGCACATGCCTGTGGTTCCAGCTACTTGGAAGGCTGAGGCGGAAGGATCGCCTGAGCCTAGCAGGTCAAGGCTGGGGTGTCCGTGAGAGTGAGTGTGGCACTGCACTCCAGCCTGGGCAGCAGAGTGAGACTCTGACTCAGAAAAAGAAAAGCTGGAAAGCTTGTTAAGATTTTCAGCAATAAGATGAAAGAAATATCACATAATTTCCAAGGAAGATTATTTCTGTAACAGAGAGCCTTAACCTGTTGCCCCCATAAGACTATTAACAATAGCATGTGGACACAGACATACATTTCGAAATCTTCTCTTTAGCTGTTACAATTAAGATCATTAAAACGTCAAAGGAGAAGTAGATTAAACCTTGAGGCCTTGAGTAGCACTTTCTGCTTTTGTTTACAGAAGTTGATATTTAAGTCAGGAATAGCTGTGTCCTTTTCTGTTACTGGTTCCAAAACAATGCGAGCGAGCACCATGTTTTTTAGACTATGAAAAATAATGCACCTCCATCTGCAATACACATGGACCTGGAGATAATTGGTGAAATGTAAATAGCATGAAGAAAAGCACTCGCATTAAATCACTAAATCAGTAATTGAAGGCAAGTTTCCAAAATACAAGGTTTTCTTTTTTTTTCTTTTTTTTCTTTTGAGTTGGAGTCTCACTCTGCGGCCCAGAGTGGAGTGCAGTGGCCGCCCCCAGCCACCGCGGCTTCCACCTGCTGGGCTCCGGCAATCCTTCCGCCTCAGCCTTCCGAGTAGCTGGAATTACAGGCGCGCGCTACCACGCCTGGCTGATTTTTTGATTTATTGTAGAGATGAGGTCTCACTGCTCAGGCGGGTCTCGAACCTGTGGGCTCAGGCCATCCACTCACCTCAGCCTCCCAAGGCGCGGGATGACAGGCTGAGCCACCGAGCCCGGCTTCTTTTTTTTTAAAATAAATGATTCAGATGGATATTTTTGGAAATGCTGTTGCTAGTCAAATCACAATAATTGGCCTCAGATACTTT
The DNA here is from genome assembly GCF_000164805.1 of Carlito syrichta. Classification (NCBI taxonomy): domain Eukaryota; kingdom Metazoa; phylum Chordata; class Mammalia; order Primates; family Tarsiidae; genus Carlito; species Carlito syrichta. The sequence goes on from NW_007214542.1 coordinate 62,056, forward strand.
TTTAAATATACTTTGGTCATATATATTTTAAGATATATAGATGAAAAAACTATTTTAAATACATAGACGAGGAAACTAAAGCTAGTTTTTCATCTGTAGAAAAGCCGATTGGGAGATAATTATCAAGGTTTTTCATTGGCTTGTCCCTTTCATTTTGGTAACCGATAAAAAAAATAGCTTAAGCAATATTCAGAAGCTAATTGGAAATGATTAGAGATTGCAAAATTACTAATCTGACATAATAAAATCTTCAAAAACTACGATGGGGAATAAAAGGAAGCTTTTCTCCCTGAATCAGTGAATCTGTAAGTACTTTCATCTCTTCCAATCTGGTCACTCTAGTTTCTTGAGTGTCAGATAAATGCTTAGCTCTCTCTCTTTTTGCACCTTCAAACCTACTAACCATGATTAACACAGCCATATCCTCCTAAAATTTTTCTCCAACTTAATTCTAGAGCTGAGGGAGTTTGGCCTTGAAATAACACAAGAAGGCAAGTGGTCCACATTCTATGCGATGTGGAAATCCGCATGTCTCCTATAAATCAGGAACTGGAAAACTAAATTCCAGGTCAGTTCTGTTTCATCCTTGCACAGCTCAGAGTTAAGAAATTCTACCCTTCCTGGAGCTCAACATGGCGCGTTTTAATTCCCGCTGGTGGCAGTCTTAGGATCGCAGAGATTACGCTGTCCCACGTGAATAGCCATGACTCGCAAAGGCTTTCCACTGTCCCTTGCAGCCTCTGATTCTTCCATGTTGTACTGAGCATTCCTGTTTCCTACAGTCACACCTCACGTGACGGGGCTGCTACTGACACTTCCCTTCTGAGTGCCAGGGCTCTTTCCAGAGTGCAACAGCTTGTCTATTCTTTTATTTTTGTTTTGAGTCGGAGTCTCATTGTGTTGCCCAAACTGGAGTGCAGTGGCATGCTCACAGTCACTGTAGTCTTGACCTGCTGGGCTCAGGTGATCCTTCCCCCTCAGCCTTCCAAGTAGCTGGAACTACAGGCACATGCCACCACACCTGGCTAATTTTTCGATTTATTGTAGAGATGAGGTCTTGCCAAGCTGCCCAGGCTGGTCTCAAACCCATGGGCTCAGGCAGTCCTCTCACCTCAGCTTCCCAAAGTGCTGGGATTACAGGCGTGAGCCACGGTGCCTGGCTTGTCTGTTCTTAAAACATCCAAAATTGTACCCCACTGCATTTGGCACACTTAATATAAACCCGTGTTTTCCTGCGTGCTTTGTAGACCCCTGGGGGCCCCAAGACCCTCTCAGGAAATCAGAACTATTTTCAGGTCATGCTAAGACACGACTTTTATCTTACTTTGTTGATGTTTCTGCCATTGATGCAGACAAGGGTGGTGACCGCTGGTCTGCCTGGACAGCAGCCACTGACACTGACCTATGCCAGCCATCTTTCGTGGCCCTGCAAGCACTCGCTGGGGACAGAAATCAGATCTTGCTTAAGAAGACCCTTGATAAGGCAGTGATGCTGCTAATTTCATTAAGCATTATACTGAGTGTGTATATGGCCCTTTAATATTCTGTGTGAAGAAACAGAAAGCACACAGAAAAGAGTTCTATACACCAAGTCACCACGGTTTTGGGGGGGTGCTCTATTAGGATTGAGTCAGAAGTTAGCTGGCCACTTTCATTTTTTATTTTTTTAATTTTTTTGAGTTGGAGTCTCACTGTCGCCCAGACTGGAGTGCAGTGGCATGCTCCTGGCCGCCGCAGCCTCGACCTGCTGGGCTCCAGCGATCCTTCCGCCTCAGCCTTCCGAGTAGCCGGAACTACAGGCGCATGGTACCATGCCTGGCTAATTTTTTCATTTATTGTAGAGATGAGGTCTCGCCAAGTTGCTCAGGCGGGTCTCGAACCCATGGGCTCAGGCAATCCACTCACTTCAGCCTTCCAAAGCTCGGGATTACAGGCTGAGCCACCGAGCCTGGCTAGGCCACCTTTATCACAGAATAGAATTTGTACATGAAAGGAAAGACATCTTGTGAAAGTCTAAAGAACTTGAAACCTGTTTCAAATCCGAGCCTACCTGGAATGCTGCTTAGATAATTCCCTGGGTGTTAACATTTCAAATGTTGGATGAACAGTGGTCCTGAAGTCATTCAGATCTCCTTGATGGCATCCAGAAACCTGATCAGCTGAGGGATGGGACTGGCTTTGATTCTCAGTTCGCCTCCTGCACACCTGCCATGCTCTTCAAAGCCCCCAGCTGTATTCAAAGGCAGGTCAGATTTGAGAGACTGCCTCTCCCACCCTCATGCTTTGGCCAACTGGAATAAACCTTTCTCTGTTCCTAAGTTGGGGGGGGGCGGAGAAAGAAAGAACAACTAACAGACAAACTACCCTTATTGAGATGTGGGTATTTGAAAGACTTTTTTTTTTTTTTTAATTAAATGAAGTGATTTTTTTTTTAATTAAATGAAGTGAACCTGTTACTACAATGGAAGTAACTGACAGTAAGACAAATAGAATTTTGCAAAACTTGTATTTGTCACCACGGGCATGACTGCTTCCCAATATTTGAAGGCGTATTGGATGGGATTGGTGGCGATATTAACAATTTCATCTTTTTATATGAAAAATGAAATGTATCCACATTTGGAAAATCTCCATAACTCGGCGAGCATGAAATTCATTCATACTGTTTCAGATTCAACGGTTGGGCTCAGAAGACAACACCCCCGAATGAAGGCCTCATAGGCACAAGTGTCTGCGATCTTGTCCCGCCCTCCTGTCTCCAGTCCCATTCACCCGGAGGGCAGCCACAGAAACTGGACTCCCTCTTCCCCTAGGTGGGCCATACAACCAGACCCCGCTTTCTCAAAGTCAGTCATAAAACCCAAAACACCGCTCTCACGTTCTATCCTTTCTATCCAGCTAAAAGTTGGCCAGAAAGAAATGATCAGGCCCAACTCACTTGACTGTAGGCCATGAGACCCCCAGCCGGAGAGGGCCCTGCCCACACCCAGAGGAAAAATGCTGCAGAGGCCAGAGGAATCTGGACCGACGTGCCACTCGGGTCCCCCTGGGTCTATCAGCAGAGATCCTGTTTTTTGCTCCAATCCTATTTCCACATGACTGTGCACACTTTGCTGAACCTAGGCATAAAAATGGACATTTTCCCCGGTGTCTGTGGCTCTTCGTTCTAAGGGCTCCCGTGAGTACACATTACGTAAACTTGTGTTCCTTTCCCCTGTTAACCTACCTCACGGCAAGTGATTTTCCGCGAGCTTCTGAGGGCCAAGCTCTGGCCCCTCGCCGCATTGCCACTTCCCGGGTTTCGGTAAGCAGCATCAAAGGAGAACATCTAAAAAGACCATCTGAATGTGCCACCATTTCCCAATTCCGTATCTGTGTGAGGCCAGATTTTTTTTCATACGCTTCAATCAAAACAATTGAATGCAGAAGCAAATATGAGAATCCAGCTGTCTTCTATTAAGCCGGAGAGTGAGAGAGTTGCAAAAATGGAAAACAAGGCCATTTTTTCTCACTATTTTTATTTTCTTTTGGTTTTGGAAAACAGTTATTTTCACAAAGATCGTATTCAGTTGGCAGGTAATTGGGTCTATCATCACTTTACATGAACTAAGTGAATTCCTAAACTTTTTCGGCCGGCTTTACTTTCTCATATGGTGACTATTAAAAGATACAACCTACAGAAACACACTCTTGAGGTCCTAAGTCGCTCTTAAAGCTGTAAAGAGGTCCTTGACCGGAAGCCCAAGGACCGCGCGTGTGGAGGATGGCGAAGGTCCCGTGTGCTTGCTCTCTGGGACCAAGGCACCCCGGAGAGTGTCGTGGGTCGGGGGGATCAGCAGCGACTCCTCTCCCGTGAAAACGCCCGTCGGCCGCGCTCTGCTCTGGGGTCTGGCGCCTGGCGCGGCTGAAAACACAGCAGGGATGCCTTGGACAAGGACGTCAGAACCGGAGGCGGTGGAAAGAGGTCACCTTCTGGCCCAAACGGCTCGCGTTCCCGGCCGGCAGCGGACACTCACGCGGACACCCTCACGTGGTCGCACGGGCGGGCGCCACGGCTGGCTGGTGAGGCCAGACCTTGGGCTTCCTCGTCTGGGCTTGCCAACCACATTTCCGCCTGAGGCTCGGAGCAGGAGCTGGGTCGCGTGCGAAGGTGTGGCATGATGCTCGCGACCCAGAGCCCGCCGGCGTGCGAGTCGGTGCGGGGACCGAGTCGGTGCGGGGACGGCGGGGCGGGCCAGCCGAGAGCCCAGCCCTGGCCGCGCCGAGGAGGACCTCGAGGACGGCCCTGGTTCCGCGCGGAGGCTGAGCTTGGGCCGCAACGCCCGCGTAGGGCAGGCTTTCTCCACGCTTGGCTGGGACCGAGGCCGCAGGGGCCAGGTCCGCGTCCGCGACCCCGGGAAAGAGGCCTCACGGGGATCCGGCTGAGCGGCTCCCCCGGCTGTCGAGAAACTGGCACCGCCGGGCTGAGTCCCGCCTCGGCGGGGACGGCTCGGGGCGCGGGCGGCCGGAGCCCGCGGAAGCAGGATCAGCTTCAATATCCGCTCACGGGAGCACTTCACTTTGATTGCGGGGCCCCGACAGGCACAAGGGGTGGACAACAAAAGGTGGCTTTCTTTGCGAGAGGACGCCGGTGTCCGCTCGCGTCTGGGGCTCCGCCGCTCGCCGGAAGCGGGTGGACGCCGCCCGGTCCGACCGCAG
>NW_007214543.1:0-557 GCF_000164805.1 Carlito syrichta
CTGTTTAATAAGGATATCTGCTGCTTCTGCATTAGAGATTACTCTATTTACTGCTGTTGCGTGTCTAGAGAGAAAGTCCTCGTATGTTTCATCTGTTTTCTGCTTAAGATCAAATAGTGAGGTAGTCTGAGTAGGATTAATAGGTAACTTCTTCCAAGCTTCACTTGCACAAGAATTTACCTGGAGTAAAACTTCCTTGGGTAAGATTAGTTGCCTGTCTACTGACTTATGTAATCCTTTTCTTAACAACATATTGCTAGAAATATGAAACTGATTTTGATCCCTCTGTTGGTTAACAGCCCTCTGGATCCTTACCTGATATTCAAATTCAGTTTTCCATAGTAAACAGGCTCCTCCTGACAAACAGCTTTTAACAAATTGTCACCAATCTTGTGGTGTCATCCACCGAGTGAAAAACTGTTCCATAATAGTAATAGTATAAGGAGCCATAGGACCATACCAAGTACAATCCTCTTTAAGTTCTTTAATTAATTTAAATGGTAGCAGCTCCCAATGAGGTGCCTCGTTTACTGTGCTTTCTTCCATATAAATTACTG
>NW_007214544.1:0-771 GCF_000164805.1 Carlito syrichta
CTAGGATTAATAGGTAACTTCTTCCAAGCTTCACTTGCACAAGAATTTACCTGGAGTAAAACTTCCTTGGGTAAGATTAGTTGCCTGTCTACTGACTTATGTAATCCTTTTCTTAACAACATATTGCTAGAAATATGAAACTGATTTTGATCCCTCTGTTGGTTAACAGCCCTCTGGATCCTTACCTGATATTCAAATTCAGTTTTCCATAGTAAACAGGCTCCTCCTGACAAACAGCTTTTAACAAATTGTCACCAATCTTGTGGTGTCATCCACCGAGTGAAAAACTGTTCCATAATAGTAATAGTATAAGGAGCCATAGGACCATACCAAGTACAATCCTCTTTAAGTTCTTTAATTAATTTAAATGGTAGCAGCTCCCAATGAGGTGCCTCGTTTACTGTGCTTTCTTCCATATAAATTACTGGAAAGCAAGAAGACAAGGTACAATCTCCCTCTTTCTCAGCCTTTTTTCTGGCTCCCTGCATGCCTACATTAGCTGGGGACACATACCCAGGTGTGAATTTCAGTGTTTTAACCTTATTTCTAGTAAAGGGTAAGGGAGGAGGTACCTTGGCAACATTACCAGGATTTTATAGCTTATGATAATCACTTCCTCCTCCAACTCCATCTCCCCCTTGGGGAGATATTCATCGTCTAAAGGAGGTACTGAGGCTACAGACAGCAGGGGAGTGTCTTTATTTTTGGCCAGAATTTTAGAGAAATCGTGCTGTGGATTTAAAGCATCTCGGATAATATTCCATAAAGCTA
>NW_007214545.1:0-507 GCF_000164805.1 Carlito syrichta
TTGTGTGAAAGCCAAAACTGCAGTTTGTGGAAGAATGGGAGCAATGAGCATCTAAAGTTAACTTGTGTTCGTCCCAGTCTCAGAGTTTTATGCTTTGAGCTCACAGGAGCTTAATCTGGTTAGTGCTGAGTAGAAAGGGGAAGGAAATGGGATCAATAGCTCCTGAACCCATCCTAGTGGTCTCGGGGTCAATGGCCCTTCCTGATCCCTAATGCTCAGTGGGCCTCTGTGGCTGGCTCCCAACAAAGTGTGTATAGGACAAGAGCCGGGGAGCTGTCATGTCTTTCTAATTTCAGTGTTGTCAGTTACAATCATTGACTTTCATTTCTGTTTTTATTATTTTAAGTACTTTCTCCTTTTCTACTTATTGAATGACTAAAGGTGTGTTGATTTTATCTTTAAAAAAAGTTTTGTTAATTTTATGTTCTCAAAGCAGGTTTGTAATTTATTTCATTTATCTTAAAACTTCGTGAACACATCAATGAGATATAGATTGAGTACCTGTTT
>NW_007214546.1:0-520 GCF_000164805.1 Carlito syrichta
GGTCATTGGCTTACTGATGTTACAAATCAACTTCCAAGGAATTATCTGTAAAAGTAAGGATAAAGAGGAGCTTCTACAGGTTGCGCATGCCCTATACAAAACATTTGGGACCACAAGTGTTTCAGATTTTCTTTGGATTTTGGAATATCTGCACTAACCTGTGAAGCATCACAAATCTGAAATCCAAAATGTTCCAAAGAACACTTCCTTTGACTGTCATGTCAGCACTCAAAAAGTTTCCGTTTGTGGAGCATTTCAAGTCTTCAGGTTTGGGAAGCTCAACCTACACATGCATTTGGTGCCTGGAGGCCAGAAATGCCAAATGTCCTGCAAAGGGCAGGGTAAAGGCACCCCACACAAGACTGCCCCGCTCAGAAGGACAACGGCTCCTCTGCTGAGAAACACTGATTACCCCATGTTTAGTCCCAAAAATTTATTATTCTCTGCAGACGCAAAAAGTATTAAAAGTTCGCTGAGAGAATCTGTTATATCATGTGTATACCAAGCTTTCATTTTAGTT
>NW_007214547.1:0-981 GCF_000164805.1 Carlito syrichta
GCCAGAAATGCCAAATGTCCTGCAAAGGGCAGGGTAAAGGCACCCCACACAAGACTGCCCTGCTCAGAAGGACAACGGCTCCTCTGCTGAGAAACACTGATTACCCCATGTTTAGTCCCAGAAATTTATTAGTCACTGCAGACGCAGAAAGTATTAAAAGTTCGCTGAGAGAATCTGTTATATCATGTGTATACCAAGCTTTCATTTTAGTTCATGTTTTTTAAAAGGCAGAAAATGTACTGAGAAAGTGAATCAATCCAAATGAAAGCCTCTTGGCGCCACCAAACAATACAAAGTATTGGCAAGAAGAATACTGAACACGTCTCATCCTAACGTTTACCCTCCTACTCCACTGTCTAACCTGACTGAATTACTGTGACACAGTTATCCTGTTAAAAGCCTGAAAGGCCACCTTCCTGTAATCAGGTATGTTTTTCAACAAGGGGTTAATGATTCCAAATTTCCACCATCCAGGGAAGAGACAGCCTTTGTACAGCACTAGGATAGCTTGTTTTAGGCTGCTTTAGGATGGGAGAGGAAACTAAGCTTTTTTCTTTGGGCCCTTATCTTTTGGGTCCAGACTCAGAGGTAACAAAATGTCTAGCTATGCAATCCTATAGAAAGAAAACTTACGATGGTACCTACCAAGTGGGGAAAGCGTGAAATCTTGGATGGAAAAAGGCCTATAAGTGTGAAGAACAAACTATATTTTCTACATCAGGTTATCCAGCCCCATATCATTCTGTTTATTTTCCTTTTGCTGCCATCTACCCTCTTATGCATATAAAAGTTCCAAGCTTGCCTTGGCTCTCCCACCCAGTAAAGGATATCTTATCTACAAAACACTAAATCTTGGAGCAGTATTCCCAGGCCACTAAGGGAGCTACAGGAATTAAAATTCTCAAGAGAAAAGAATCTTGCAAGTTAAGTTCAACTGAATCGCTGAGCTTGGGTTTTAAATTTTATTAAGAAAAGCAGAAT
>NW_007214548.1:0-740 GCF_000164805.1 Carlito syrichta
CGACCAAAATATAGAACTAACCCAAACTCTTAAAAACACAGAAAATAAGCTCAAAAAGACAGAACAAAACTTTCAAGAGATGAGCAATTACTTCAAGAGACCAAACTTAAGAGTAAATGGCCTTCCTGAGACAGAAAGAGAGATAGAGACCATACTGGAACAAACTGTCCATGGGATCATTCAAGAAAACTTCCCTTATTTAATCAGTGATGCAAAAATTCAAACACAAGGGATTCAGAGAACCCCTGCAAGATAATAAATGAGATGACCAACTCCTAGACACATAATAATTTGCCTAAACAAAGTAGGCATAAAAGAAAAAATCCTAAAGGCAGCGAGAGAAAAAGGCCATATCAGTTGCCATGGAAGACCAATCAGAACAGCAGCAGATTTATCTACAGAAACCCAGCAGGCTAGGAGAGCTTGGAGGCCTATCTTTAAAGTCTAAAAAGATAAACAATTTCAACCAAGAATAACCTATCCAGCCAAGGTAAGCTTCATCAGTGAGGGAGAATTAAAATCTTTCCCAGATATCCAATGCCTAAAAACTTATGCTGCCACCAAGCCACATCTACATGAAACACTTAAGAAAGTACTAAACACAGAAGAAAGGAAAAAAGAACAACGTTCTTCACAAGGGTACAAGGAAAAGAATAAAATATACATGAACCAACCCCAAACCAAAAGAAAGACAAAAAAAAAAAAACCCAAGTGGAAGACAACAACTCTATAAGAACTCT
>NW_007214549.1:0-715 GCF_000164805.1 Carlito syrichta
CGAAATTGTAGATGACACAGACAAATGGAAGAACATCCCATGTTCATAGATTGGAAGAATTAAAATAGTTAAAATGACCATATGGCCCAAAACAACCTGCATATTCAGTGCAATCCTGATCAAAATACCAACTTTGTTCTTTACAGAACTAGAAACCTAATTTTTTTATAGATATGTGGGGTACAAGGCAGGATTAGCCACATAAGCAGATTGCATGCAGGTGAGGTTGGACCTCCAACTGGCCCTCACCTCCCCTGGTTTAGGATCTGGTACCCTTCATGATACTATGTGCCCTCCTCCTCTCTCCCTCCTTTGGCAGTGTCCAGCAACTGCCAATCCCTCCCTTGTGTTAATGTGATTAATGTTCAGGTCCCACTTAGGAGTGAGAAATTCAATATTCAGGTTTTTTTCTGTAATAGATCTCTAAGTGTGATGCTCTCCAACTACCTCCAATTTGCTCTGAATTCCATTATTTTTTTCTTTATGGCTGTATAGTTCTCCATTATGTATATGTACACTTTCTTTATCCAGTCCACTTTTGATGGGCAGTGGTGTTGGTTCCATGTTTTTGCTATTGTGAATACTGTGGCAATACTGTGTACAGGTGTTTTTTTGGTAGAATTATTTATGTTCCCCTGGGTATATTCCCAGGAGAGGTATTGCTGCATGGTATGGAAGGTCAATTTTCAGTTCTTTTAGGACCCACCACACTGCT
>NW_007214550.1:0-1339 GCF_000164805.1 Carlito syrichta
CCCTCACCTCCCCTGGTTTAGGATCTGGTACCCTTCATGATACTATGTGCCCTCCTCCTCCCTCCCTCCTTTGGCAGTGTCCAGCAACTGCCAATCCCTCCCTTGTGTTAATGTGATTAATGTTCAGGTCCCACTTAGGAGTGAGAAATTCAATATTCAGGTTTTTTTCTGTAATAGATCTCTAAGTGTGATGCTCTCCAACTACCTCCAATTTGCTCTGAATTCCATTATTTTTTTCTTTATGGCTGTATAGTTCTCCATTATGTATATGTACACTTTCTTTATCCAGTCCACTTTTGATGGGCAGTGGTGTTGGTTCCATGTTTTTGCTATTGTGAATACTGTGGCAATACTGTGTACAGGTGTTTTTTTGGTAGAATTATTTATGTTCCCCTGGGTATATTCCCAGGAGAGGTATTGCTGCATGGTATGGAAGGTCAATTTTCAGTTCTTTTAGGAACCACCACACTGCTTTCTATAGAGGTTGAACTAGCCTGCACTCCCACCAACAGTGTAGAAGAGTAACCTTTTCTTCACAACCTTGCCAGCATCTGTTTGTTTCTTTTTGTTTTTTGTTTTTGAAAGCAGGATTTATTGAGAGGATAGAAAAGCTCCCACAGTGGGAGGGGATCTGAAGGGGTTGCCCATCTGTTGTTTTTTGATTTATTGATGAGGGCCATTCTTATTGGCGTTAGGTAGTATCTCATTGTGGTATTAATTTGTATTCTCTAGTAGTCAGTAAGGCTGAGGATTTTTTAAATGTATTTGTTGGCTGCTTGTATATCTTCTTTTGAAAATTGTCTATTCATGTCCTTTGCCCATTTTTTAATAGAATTGTTTCTCCCTTTCAGCTCATTTTAATTCCTTGTAGATCCTTGACGTTAGGCCTTTGTCAGATACATAACTAGTAAATGTCTGTGGACTACTTGACAAACTATATACTTTGCTAGGTTTTTTGTTTTTTGTTTTTTTGCATTTTTCTCTTTAAGTGCAATATCTTGTAAGAGAAGACAATATTACAGATGAATCCAAGGAAGCAAGATAATGAAGAATCAGATATTCACTAATTTATGGATTCATTGATTTACTTTATTCTTATTTAATTTAGCATATTGCAAATACTCCAAGACCCAGATATATATTTTAGGGTGTATTAGTCCTTTTGTGATGCTATAATAAAAATGCCATAAACCAAGTAGCTTACAAATAACAGAAATTTACCTCACAATTCTGGAGGTTGAAAAGTCCAAGATCAAGATGTTATTAAACTCCTTTTTGGTTGCAGGCTTACTCTCTTATTCAGGCATGGCACCTTCTTGCTTTGTCCACACATTGTGGA
>NW_007214551.1:0-2047 GCF_000164805.1 Carlito syrichta
ACACACACACACACACACAAAACAAATTTCTTGGTGTGTCTGTACAGGCTTTTCTTAAAGAGATTAGCACTTGATGCAGTCCGTAACAAACATCGTCTTTAACTGTCATCGTCCAAGGTGTGATGCCATTGTGTGGGCACCGTCCAATTTACTGAGGACCCAAGTAGAAAAAAACGATGGAGTAAGGCAGAAATTTGCCCCTTCTCCTTGAGTTGGGGCATCCATCTTCTCCTGTCCTTAGAAATTGGAGGCCCTGGGTATTTGGCTTCCAGACTCACACCAGCATCCTTCTCAGCAACTGCCCCCCCTGCCCCCATGTTCTCAGATCTTTAGCCTGTGTTACACAGTGAGCTCATAGGCATCTCTACCTGTATATGTCCTCTTGGTTCTGTCTCTCAGGCGAACCTTAACTAATAGTTGCTTTGGCATCATACCTTTAGATTGTTGGTGTTCTGAAAGGTGAACATCTGTGAATTTTAGAAATCCTACACATTTCCAGCAATTTGATTAGAAGAACTTAATTTACTGAATCTTTCTCTATATTTCCCTGATTGCCGTGGAAAATTGGGTTGACAGCTTATATTGTTGATATTTCATTTTTAGTTGAGGCAGGGGACTCCTAATCCATGCCTTTTCATTAAGGTGTATAGTATATGCTATAGTTTCTTCTGAAATGAAAACAACATAGGAAAACATTTGGTTTTGTAATTGTATCCATTGGGAAGGTACTTACAGCTGCTGTTTTCTGCTGGTAAAGGTATAAAACTGTAAACATTGTGTTGCTTCTTCCTATTTATTAAAAATATCCGACTCCTTAGAAAAACATATTTTTTAGAATGTATAAATATGAACAGACTGTACATTGAGAAGTTATAGAGAGAGTTAACTTTGCTTAGAGTATACTGAAACATTTAAAAAATATAATCTCACTCTGTGATCTTAAACATAATTGTCAATGTGAATGTCAATATAAACTTCAATATAATCTTACCTTGTAATCTCTTTAGCAACTATTGTCCTTTGTCCAAAATTTAAGCAATAAAGACTATTGAAGTGTTCTTAGTATTCTCTGAATACATTTTGTTTGCTCCCAAGACAAAGCTATAGCAGTAAAATAATGTACTTTCTGCTCTAAGAGTCAATATATCATTAAGCCAGTGAAGGATGGCAGGCTTGGAGTAACTGGCATGTCATACGTACCTGTCAGAAGGTAACACGTCAAATGAGCTTTCTTGTTTCTCTCATACATAAAACTTCATGTATCTAAGGAGATGAGTCAGCTAAGAATAGCAGGCTGGCACCACTTTAACCATTTCATTCATTTTTGTGAATATTCTCTCCTGTTTCACATTTTATCTTTCTTTATAATGAATTTGCATATTCGATAGATACATTTATAGTATAAATCCGTCTTTTTCCTCTACCCTTCAGGAAATAGATTTGGGACTTCAAGAGGTATGTTCCATGAGAAAATTAGCCTACTGACTCATGATCTGAACCAGAAATGTTTGATTGATTTCAACAGCAGGAATGACCAATTTGTCAATTAAGTTATGATTTCATTCCTAAAGTTATTATTTTTATTTTTAGTAAAGTATCTATCTTGAAAATGACCTTCAGTAAGTGAAAATTCCTTAACATTTTGTAGGAATACTTATTAGAGTTATATAGAACTTGTATTTTATTCTTAGACCAATCAATTTTTATGATCTTGACAGCATGGAAATATGTTATTTAGATATGAAAAGAACCACACTTGTTTATTTGAAACATTCATTTCATCTGATGATATCATTCTAAGAAGATATTTGCTGTAGATAAGACAAAAGGAGAGGGGAGAGACATCCTAGTTGAAGAAAAATACTATCTTTCCATCTTACTCCCTTGGGAGAGAAGAGAAATAAACAACTCCAACCTCTGCCACATAAATATAGAAAGTTTCTAGTTAAAAAATTAGAGTTGTTTAATTATGTTTACAAATAAATTAATATTATATCTGTTTTCATACTGAAAATGAGAGGGATGCATTATTTTTAAAAATCTATGC